>NC_056735.1:855510748-855563248 GCF_019279795.1 Protopterus annectens | reverse complement strand
AGGCAAGCATTCTTTTTATGACTTTTGCCAAACTCAGCCATCGAGTTGGGGTATACCTGATAATTTTGAGAGGTTCAATATCCACAAACAGTGCAAATTCTTTCAGCTTCTGCTGACGTTCTGCACTGCTGGAAAAGTGACAATAAATGTCAGATATCAATTCCTCTACAGGTACAGCCATTGCCTTTACACCAGATTTGATACATAAATCTGCAATGTGGCACAAGCAGCTCATATTGAAAATATGTGGATCAACCTCTTTTAATCTGGAATGCACCGAGTTCCGCTTGCCAATCATGGATGCAGCATTGTCTGATGAATAAGCCACCATGTTGGTCACAGGAATGTCAGACTTGCTCAGAGTCTCCATTACACAGTCATAAATGGCTTGACCAGTTCCACTGAATCAAACAGGCATATCAAGGAATCTTACAACATTTGTACCAGTGGCATGGTAAAAAAAAAACAAGTAAAATCACAAGCAACTTGTCATCCCCCATATCTGTACTTTGGTCAAGGTGCAAACAGTATGGCACTTTCTGACAAGCTTGTGCAACATTCTGCTGATACTTTGGCCCCATGACATCTCTTAAAATGCAAGTAGCCTCTCTTGGTCCACAGGTAATTTTTTGTACCACCTCCAGATCCATGCAGTACCTCTTCATGTACTTCAGAAAATGATCCCCAGTCGCAAATGACAAGTTGTGTTCAGTAAGTAGGCACATAAAGGCTAATTCAGCCTCCAGAACTTTAACACTGGTTTGCTGAGTGGCAAACATTTCTGTCACCTTCCTCCCAGTCAAATGCTTTGTGCTCATCTTGTGCTTCTCAGTGTCCATATGTCACTGCAAATTATTCCTCCCTCCATGTTCAGCATTAATATTAGTAGCACAAGTCTGGCAAAATGCATAGCCTGGACCATGCCTGCTTTCCATTACCCAGTCAAAGGTAACCTTCCAGCTACTTTGGAATGTGGTCATTTGCTTCTTCTTTTCAGAGGCAGCATCTTCAGAGAAGAAAAAAGGGGGGGTGTAATTAGAAAGCTTCAAGGTAATTCACAGGTGTGTTGTGATGCTACACTTTTACTTACAGTAAACAAAGCTGGTATGATTCCAAACAGTAGTCAAAAAAATTCTTAGCCTTCTCAGTTGTTGCACTATAACAGTGCAAGAAACTTTGCATTGCACCACCTTTCATTGTGGCTTGACAAATGCTGTTCTGTGATTTATCCATACCTTTGCTTCTGAAGAAAACTGATGATTCAGATAAAATATGTGAATCCAATCTAGGAACCTCTAAACATGTGTGCAACTCATTAAGACTGAGTAATACACAGCCCCGCACATACTCAAAATGTGAGTAAACATTATTGGAAATCAATAATGCATCCAGGAAAAAATATTCAAAATAACTCAATGCATCCAAGAAAAAAATTATTGCAAATAATTCATAATGTATCCAGGAAAATGTCATTACTACAAATTACTATGGATCCATGGAAAAATACATTACTGCACATAATTCACAATGCACCCAAGGTAATTGTTGATTCATGTTCACAGGTACTGGATACTGCTAAGGCTATTACTGAGATCAAGATGTTCACTAGAAAGTTAAACTTTCAGTTACTTTTTGAGAACTCTGTAAGTACAGGAGGCACTCACATGTTTCATATTCCTAGTACCTTTAACCCCCTGTTGCACCTGGTACTGCACTCTTTCGAACAGTTGTGTGAATTAGACTTTAGGTACATGGTTGGTCACAGGTTAAATTCTAAACACTGTTTAGATACTTTTAGTGATGAACGTGACCATTTAAAATACATTCATTCACAAGATATACGGGTGTGTAAACCAGATAAAGTGGGTGGACTAGTAGTTTTTGATAGAGTTGATTACATTGAATGGATGGAAAGGTTATTGTGTAGTGAAGCTTATCAGGTGAGCTCTAGGTCTGAAGTCAACAAGACATAACTTAATTAAGATATGTATTAATGACCTTTTTATTGAAGGCTGACTAGACCAAGTAGTACTTAATTATATGGTTACCTTATTCCCTAAATATCCGCCCATGTTTGGTATTCCAAAAATTCATAAAGACCTGGTAGATCCACCCATGAGGGCGCTCATAGACAGTCGAGGGTCTCCAACCTATGCTTCTTCTAAGGTCATTGACTCAATGTTGCAGAAATATGTGGTTTTCGAAAACCAAATATGTAAGGATTCCTGGTCATTTTTGTCAAAAATGAATTACTTGGAATATAATGAAAACTACAATTTCTTGACAATTGATGTCAAAGACCTATATACATGTATTCCACATCAGGTTAGCATAGAATGGGTGGCTTCAATGATGAACAAACATGGTGCTTCGAGTACGGACATTGCTTTGGTGATGGAATTATTAGATCTTACACTCACTAATAATTTCTTTACCTTTAATAACCAGTTTTACCTACAAAAAGTAGGGTTGGCAATGGGCTCTCTGTGTGGAGCAAGTGTAGCCAACTTAGTTATGGCACACTGGGAATCCAACTGTGTTCTAAATAGCATGAATGTTTCTAAAGTTTTGGCATACTATACTAGATATCTGGACAATATATCTGTCCTACTTAAAGGAGATGCAAAGACAGCTTGTGAGTTGGTAGACAAGTTTTATGGGACAACAGAAATTTTGCAGTTTGCACATAATTTCAGCATTGATGCTATATCATACTTGGATATTTGGCTTTCTAAAAATAGAACATTAGGTTGTTATACCGTTCAAATTTTTAGGAAAGGTACATATTCTAATTCCTTTCTTCATTTTTCTAGTTGCCACTCCTTTCACCAAAAAAGGTCTGTTATCAAAGGCCAATTGGTTAGGGCTTCTCGCATCACTAGCCACGATGACAATTTTCATAGAGAATGTTTCTTCTTGAAAAAATTGTTTTTGCATCGTAGCTATGCAAAACCCTTGTCAGATTCCTTAATTGATGAGGTCTCTTAGAAAAGAGATAAGTTGATTTTCAAGCTCATTTTGGTCATCAAACCAATGGCAGGTACTAATCCTATGACGTTAGAAACACCAGTAGTCAGAATTAGTAGTGAGTCTTCTTCTCAGAATTTTCAACATTCACAATGTAGCTTTATAACTACATTCAATGCTCAACGAAACTTCAGTGTTAAAATAGTGCAGAAGAATTGGGATTTATTTAGATGTAACCAGACACTTTTTCAGAAATTGGGTAGTACACCAACTATAGTGTTTAAACGTGGTAAAAACCTCAAGAACTTATTAGAGAAACGTCATGCTAGGGTTTCTAAAGTAGTAGGGATGACCAAATGTAAAAATTGTAATTATTGTAAATATGCTGATATCACCAACTTGTTTGTATTAAATGGACAACAATACAAACTAAGATCAAGGTGCACCTGTAACACTAGGCTCACAGTTTATTTGGCTAGATGCTCATGCTGCCCTGCATTTTATGTGGGCAAAATGGAGCTTAGGCTCCAGGATAGAATGTATGAGCATCTTTATGCTATCAGCCATAATAAGTTAGATAATGCCTTAGCAAAGAATATCCATTTAAACGTAGACCACCAATTGAAATTTATGGCTATAGATAATATTCTGCAGGACACTAGGGGTGGCCCATTTTCTCTTAAGCTGGAAGAGTTGGAACTAATGCGGCAGATTAAACTTAACGCTTACAGTATTCCAGGTTTAAATGAATCATGCTCTATTAGTAGTGTCCTTAAGCTTAAAAGTTTACAAAGATAAAGTTTGTCACAATACTCATCTAACTATTTCCCACTATAGATGTGTTTGTAACAATGTTGTTATTTAGTTAGAAAGTACTTATGGGGTTTTTAAAATCTGGTTTAATTTAATGTTTTATTTAATATTAGTTTTCCAGTGTATAGAGTTTCAATGCAGTATGAGTCTATGGATAATTATTTGAAGACAAATTTTTAAAGAATAATTAAGGAGTTTTTTTGGGATAATGTCTGTTTAAGTAAGTAATTATGTTCTGTCCCGCGTTTTTTGATCAAGTGATTATTTAAGGATGGTTAATTTTTTGTGTTTGTACTTCTGATGAGGTTTGCATGACTGCAAATGAAAAGCGCTTAAAGTTTTAAAGTTTTTTATTAAACCTGTGTGAAGACTCTACAGTTGCTTGAACTTGTGTTTTCATTTTTACTACTTAATCAGTTAATCTTTTATTACTTTTCCTTCTAGTATTACCACTTTATCCTCACATATTCTTATCCTCACAGCTCTATGATCAGGAAAATCAACAGTTTCCACACCTACTTATATTGCATCCATTCCCGTAGGAAATATGACATAACCTATCTTTGTTTTAAATATCCTCTTTTTTATGTATAGTCCTCCACATTTTATAACTTTCATCAATACTGAAGGTCAGATGGTAGTGGATTTTGTGAAAAAGATGGACATGGCTGTGGTTAATACATATTTTAAGAAGAGGGAGGAGCACAGGGTGATGTACAAGAGTGGAGGAAGATGCACACAGGTGGATTATATCCTATGCAGGAAGGCCAGTCTGACAGAGATTTGAGACTGTAAAGTGGTGACAGGGGAAAGCGTAGTCAGGCAGCATAGAATGGTGGTCTGTAGGATGATGTTGGTGATCAAGAAGAGGAGGAGAAGTGCAAGAGCAGTGCCAAGGATCAAATGGTGGAAGTTGAAAAAGGGTGATTGTGAGGTGGAGTTCAGGGAAGAGTTAAAACAGGCACTGGGGGCAGTGAAGAGTTACCAAATAGCTGGGTAACTACAGCAGAGATGGTAAGGGAGACTGCTAGAAAGGTGCTTGGTGTGACATCTGGACAGAAAAAAGAGGACAAGGAGACCTGGTGGTGGAATGAGGAAGTACAGGAGAGTATACAGAGGAAGAGGCTGGTGAAGAAGAAGTTGGATTGTCAGAGAGATGAAGAAAGTAGACAGGAGTATAAGGACATGAGGAGCATGGGAAAGAGAGAGGTGGCAAAGGCTAAGGATAAGACATATGGAGAGTTGTATGAAAGGTTGGACAATAAAGAGGGAGAAAAAGACCTGTACCAATACAGATAGAGGGACCAAGCTGGGAAAGATGTGCAGCAGGTAAGGGTGATAAAGGATTGTGAGGAAAACATATTCACAAGCTAGGAGAGTGTGTTGAGCAGATGGAAAGAGTACTTTGAGGGGCTGATGAATGAAGATAATGAGAGAAAGAAGGTTAGAAGCGCTTGCCAGTGGTGAGAATCAAACCTCGCACCTTGTGATTGAAAGGCATACACACTAACCACTGTACCATTTGATCTTTGATGTGGGGATAGTGAATCAGGAAGTGAAACAGATTTGCAAGGAGGAAGTATGGGCAGCTATGAAGAGGATGAAGAATGGAAAGGCTGTTGGTCCAGATGACATACCAGTGGAAGCATGGAGGTGCTTAGGAGAAATAGCAGTGGAGTTTTTAACCAGATTGTTTAGTGAAATCTTGGAAAGTCAGAGGATGCCTGAGGAGTGGAGAAAAAGTGTTTTGGTACCTATTTTTAAGAATAAGGGTGATGTGCAGAGCTGTAGTAACTGCAGAGGGATAAAACTGATCAGTTACAGCTTGAAGTTATTGTAAATAATATTGGAAGCTAGGTTAAGAAGGGAGGTGATGATTAGTGATTAGCAGTATGGTTTCATGCCTGGAAAGAGCACTAGAGATGCAATGTTTGCTCTGAGAGTGTTGATGGAGAAATATAGCGAAGGTCAGAAGGAGTTGCATTGTGTCTTTGTGGACTTGGAGAAAGCATATTATAGGGTGCCTAGAGAGGAGTTGTGGTATTGTATGAGGACGTCAAGGGTGGCAGAGAAGTATGTAAGAGTGGTACAGGATATGTACGAGGGTAGTGTGACAGTGGTGACGTCTGCAGTGGGAGTGACAGATGCATTTAAAGTGGAAGTGGGATTACATCAAGGATTACCTCTGAGCCCTTTCTTATTTGCAATGGTGATGGACAGGTTGACAGATGAGATCAGACTGGAGGCCCCATGGACTATGATGTTTGCAGATGACATTGTCAGCTGTAGTGAGAGTAGGGACTAGGTTGAGGAGACCCTGGAGAGGTGGAGATATGCTCTAGAGAGGAGAGGAATGATGGTCAGCAGGACTAAGACAGAATATGTGTGTGTGAATGAGAGGGAGGATAGAGGAATGGTGAGGATGCAGGGAGTAGAGTTGGCAAAGGTGGATGAGTTTAAGTACCTGGGATCAACAGTTCAGAGTAATGGTGAGTGTGGAAGAGAGGTGAAGAAGAGAGTACAGGCAGGGTGGAATGGGTGGAGAAGAGTGTCAGGAGTGATTTGTGACAGTCGGGTACCATTAAGAGTGAAAGGGAAGGTCTACGAGAGGGTAGTGAGACCAGCTATGTTGTATGGGTTGGAGATGGTGATATTGACAAAAAGGCAGGATTCGGAGCTGGAAGTGGCAGAATTAAAGATGTTAGATTTGCACTGGATGTGACAAGGATAGACAGGATTAGGATTCAGCATATTAGAGGGTCAGCCCAGGTTGGGCACTTTGGAGACAAAGCCAGAGAGGCGAGATTGTGTTGGTATGGACATGTGCTGTGGATGAATGCTGGGTATATTGGGAAAAGGATGCTAAGGATGAAGCTGCCAGGTAAGAGGAAAAGAGGAAGGCCTAAGATAAGGTTTATGGATGTGGTGAGAGAGGACATGCAGGTGGTTGGTGTGACAGAGCAAGATGCAGAGGACAGGAAGAAATGGAAACAGATGATCCACTGTGGTGACCCCTAACAGGAACAGCTAAAAGAGAAGAAGAAGATCAATACTTTCATATCTTGTGTTATTTCCCCTTGTTCTGCTTTAAATTTCAGTTAAAGTTTCCTATCATAATAATAAATCTATAAACTAAAACATTAAGACCTCAAATACTTTTCTTGTCTAACATGTTTGTGTGTGTATAAATTACAAATAATTTTTCACATGATTTTCATTTTCTTATATCACACATCACCATCCTACCTGGTATTAGTTTTGTAACAACTACTATTTTTGTTTCTTCCTCTGTATTTAAAACCCCATACGTGAACATTCTTCATTTCCCACCAGCAGTATAACCTTCTTTCCATGCAAGGCCTCATTTCTATCCATTTTCTCATTTTTAACACATCTTATATCTAATAAATACATAATTTCTGCTTTCAGCTTCTTACATCATTCATTTACAACTAATCCTCTGATATAATTTCCAATACTATTGACATTAATATGTGACATCTTTACATTATCACTTTTCGTTTTTTTTTTTCAAATTGATTTTTCTTTTACTTCTTACCCTTCATCTCATTGCCTTTTTCACTGTTCCCCTTCACCTTCCTCTTCCCTGTGTCAGAATCTGCCTTTTCACCTGCATCAGTTCTCAATAGCTAATACCCACCCCCCTCCTGAACAACAAAATATTTCTCAATATTTAACTCCCTTGCTCCAGAATTTATTACATGTTCTTATTCTACATTTTCTTCTTAACATTATCTGTTTCATCTTCTTTGCTATTATTTTCAATATTTTCTTCAGCTATTTCCTTTGTACTGTAACACAGGACAATGAAACCAAAATACCATCCAGCATTAAATTTACTACACCTTTGTTCACAATTGTAGCCATTATGTCCCTTCTCTATACATTTTTCACAGTCCTGTACTACATGCCTTTCATTTTCAAATAAAAAAGTCCTTTGGCTGGCCCCACTGTCTAGCAGTTCCACTCTTCCCATTAAGATTTATTACATGTTTGAAATGTTGCATTCTTTCTTGTATCACATTTAATGTTATTAACACTTCCTACCCACTAGTCCACACATTTGTTTCATCAAATGCCTTTTTATATCATACACTTCTTTACCAAATGGATAAGAAAAATGCTTCAGCTCCACAATATCAGTATAAGCTGCTCAGAATTGCAGATACATAGACAGATAGATAGATAGATAGATAGATAGATAGATAGATAGATAGATAGATAGATATAGTATAGATAGCTGTATATATAGTACTTCCATACTGTATTGTCTATTTTTTTTCCTACATTAGACATGAATTTTTCTGACAATACAAATATTTTCAAAAGTCAATTCGCAGAACTCATCAGTCCCCGAGTATATTAATGCTCTTATGTCTTTCACACTAAATCCTAAAGGCATAATTTTATTATCCAAAATATTTCTATTTAAATAAAAGCAATTTTTGATTAAATTCTTGCCACAGGCTTCTCAGTTCTGCATTGTTCACTTACAGTGTGTAGTTGTATACTTATTTTCTGTAATCACATCTGCTTGTCTTCCCAAGCATCAAATGATTTGTTGTACACCCTTTTTCCAATTTGTGCCCTTAAAACTAGTTATTTCAGTGGCTAAACACACCCCAGCATTTTATTCTCCTTTATCACTAAAATCAACTGCTTTTCCCATTGAAACTGTAATTGTCTGCCTCCATATCAGTAACTCAGTCAATTAATTCACTCCAGCTTGCTTTTTCTCCATTTGCAGTTCCATTTGCTCCATCTAATTCAGTAATTCTTGTCTTGGTAATCCACCTACTTCTAACTCCATTACAAAATTTATCTCATGTATAATAGTTTCAATCATGTATTGATCTGCTTCTTCCAGAAAAAAAATACTGCTCCATCTGTCATGACATCTTCCATCTTATATTTCTCACAACCAAGCCAACTGCAGTCCTCTGATGCCAGCTTATGGTGCTGCAAAACAGGAAGATGAAAGAGTAGGGAAAGTTGCCCAGTGCCAACAAAATTTCCTCCAGTAGTATAGATATTACCTTGGATCTACCCTGAAAAGAGGCCACTAGCCTAGTGGGACTGATCCAGTCAACAAAGAATGAAAAACAGACATGACAAATACTTCAATGTGAACCATAGCTAAAGTGAATAAGAGGATCAGAAAAGCAACAAAATGCCAGTCAGGTTAAATAAGCAACTTATGAAAAATAAGCCTAACACATTTAGATAATCTGCTGAAGCACAGGTACAGATGTCTACAAAAGGGCTAGAAGCCACTCTGCAACTGTTGCAGCCCATTAGGAGCGATCAGTGCAAACATCAACTGACCAAGACATACACTTAACACACAATTGCTAACTAAACAGATGCAGTGCACCTCATACCCCTCCCCCACACAGAAACAGTATGGGCAAGTTTTGGTAACAGTGAGTACACAAAATACAAGAAACACACATTTTTATCTGCCTTTATACTAAAGGACTTATCTCATGTGCTGCACATCCTCATCTATCTGTGACTACTTCTTCTGTGAAGTAACAGAAATGTTATTTTCAAGAGCACACTGGCTGCCATGATGTCTGTCCTTGGCAGCCAATATTTTATCATCATTTCAGTTTTATTCTGCATGGCACAGAAGACTGGTACACTGAGCAATATTATAAGCCCTTAATGCCTTTTCTATCTGCACTATTTCCACATCTGAGTATTTATTGTATACTGAAATGAAACATGAGAACCCCAATTACTTCAGTGTGGAGCACTGAGCAAATAATGACTGATCCAAGGGTCTATTAGAAGTACTCATGTGCTACTAGCTTGAAACAAGCTTGCTTTCTGCTACTTGCTCTAACTGGTAAGTACCCTAAATTCACTAGCCCGACAGCATGATCCTAGTAAATTATCTATCCTATACCTCCTACCACCCAACCCTACTTCACTACATAGCTGCACTAGAACCCACGTCAACCCAAGTCTAACTCTACCCATAGCAAGTTCCCTATCACTTCCTAAACCTAAATCTCCACTTCCCCCCTCCTCAAACCAAAAGTCCTCATTCACTCCATGATTGTAAAACAATATTCCCACTCCTTAACACTAAGCACTCTTCATCCTCCCTAACCAAAGACCACACACTCCCTAATCTGATCAATTCCTAACTCTACAACTCCCCCTCCTGCTCCTTAAACCTAAAACTATCTTCCTGCTTCCTAAACCTAAAATACCCTTCCTGCTCCCTAAACCAAACACACCTTCTCATTCCCTAACATTAAACTCCCATTCAACTCTGTATAACTAAAACCCCCTTCCTGATCCCTAGATCTAAGGCCTCTCTTCCGATCACTACCTAAAACCCCAGCCCACACTCATACCCCTACCCCCACACTCACTGTAGTAATCTTGCCCAAATCTGAATATTGTGCTCATATGAGATATAGCAGTGCCACCTTCTCCCCATGGCTGCCTTACATTACTTAGGCACGGTATTCATGTTCTAGCACAAGTCGTCTGACTCCCTGTCTACAAGACAGTGGTACCTAGTGGCACCCCGGGCTCAAGCAGCTGTGGCAGATTGCTGATAAAAGATCTGCATATGAATCTCATATCTAGCAGTACTAAGGCCAAAATATCTTCCAGTTTCATTTACAGTGTCGACAACATTTATGTATTCTGCCACTTTTATTTAATTCTTGTCATTACTATTGTTTATGTGAAGACAGATAATATTCTGAAGTTATTTGAGACATTTATTGAAGTCTCATGCATATGTATTGAATCTGGTTAGTATCAAACAAAAAAGTAATTTGAAAGAAAGAAAAGTTTCCTGAACTTGTTGTATTGATGGAATCAAGAAGACAACGTAATATTGCAGTTAAAGAAATACAGTTCATATTCAATAACTACAAGGAAGTCAGCTTATCAGATCATGCAATCTGCTGTAAAGACAGGGACATAAAAAAACAGAACACGTCTTGCTACACAGGAAAATAAATTAAATTCAGCAAAGCTAACTAACAAGAAGGGAACTCTGTACAATGTTTCACAATGCATGGAGTCATTTACTAGCCCCCTTCCCATATTAAAAAAATAAGCCAGCATTGTCATTATAGTAGAAATCATCTGCTATACTAATAAATAAACTAGCATTGTCATTATAATAGAAATTCTATGAAGAGCAGAACAGTGGTGCACACCTGTTTTGTGGAACTCCCTATTTGCATACTATTTCCAAAATTTAAAGAGCAAATATGTTACTCACCAGATCTCATGTGACCTAGCACTGGGAATAGTCCTTTGTTATTCATGTTTAATATTTTTTGTACATATCTGGTTATTTACTTATTCATTTTTTAAAGAAATGTAGGAAAAACTGAGAAACAGAAAAAGTTGGACCAGGCTAAGAGGAAATACTGTCTGACTAACAGACAGTTCATGCTGGCGATGGACTGCTTCAGCTAAAAGATGAGAGGGTACAGATCACAAAGCTGCTGTCTGCTTACATTGTGGAGATACAAGCACACTCATCATAAACTTCAGCAAATGATAATAGAATGCAATACAAAACTAAAGGGACATGGCATGAAACTAAAACCAAACAAGAAAAGTGTTATGGCAGCAAATGGGGAAATCAGAAGAAGGTGAAAATTGAGATAAAAGGGAAAATTGTGAAAAAGGTTAATAGCTTCAAGAATCTAGAAGGGAAGGTTAAGAAGAATGCTAGCCTGAAAGAGCCCTTTAAAGCTGGAATAAGAGGTTCTTCAGCCAACTAAAGTGTCTGGGATAGTGTGTGATGGAAAAATACCAAAAAAAGCTGAAAAGTGACTTGTATAAAACAGTAGTACAACCAGTGCTTCTGTATAGTACAGAAACATGGACAGTGAAGGAAATGCAGATGAAGAAACTTGAAGTGATTGAGATGAAGTGCCTGAGAAGGATAGTAGGAAGCGCACTTTCAGATACAAAAAGACATAAGGACATTACAGCAAAAGTCAGAATACTCTCAATCCAAAAGAATGCTAAGGAGAACATATTTTTGTGGTTTTGCTAGATGTTCAAGAAACCAGAACACAATTTGGTAAAGCAGATTTCAAAAAGAAAGGAAAAGGAGACAAGGATGTCCATTCAAGGGATGAATTGATATCATGAGAGAGGACCTGTTTAAGGTGGGCATAACTGTCAAGGAAGTTAGAAGAGAGGCTCAGTATTGATGGAAGTGATAACAACTGAAGTAATACCATGACCCCCATGTAAAAAGGGAAATGGGGAATGATGATGATGATGACGATGATGAAGGTTATTTATTCATTTTTTTAACCAAAGTCATCCGTTCCTTCATATCCATTTAAATCATGTCCTGCAACAAAAGCAACAAATCATATAAAATATTTCTCAAAATAATAATCGCATTTCAGGTGCTCGTTGTGTCAAGGAAGACAAACATCGTAGCAGATTTGCATAGTATTAAGCATGTCAATAAATACGTTTTGCCAAAATGACTAATCAGAAACAAACTTACATTGCCAGATACAGTATACAGGAAATTAAATTGCAGCCTGCAGCTTACACCTTTGGTAAATGAAATTATGCTGATTACTATGTTGCAGAATACAGATCTGGCATAAAATATATGAAAAATAGAAGTATGAATATAGGGCTATACTTCACACTTTCATCTTGCTATTGAATAATCAATGTGCCTGCAGAAATATTTAACTTACTATGAATAATTCTGGCATGTAAGATAATGATATAGTTTTATGAAAATGCTAGGCCAAAAATTAACCATCACTGAATAAGCTATTTGTAAGCTACAAGTAATACTCAAAAGCTAAGAGATGGGCAATGAAAGTAACCTAATGAAATGAATACAAACATCATGGGGTGCTTGGTTTAGTATGCTGAGATAAAAGATACTATGCTGCTAACAAACTGTACTTACAAAAATCTAATACTAATCTAAAACTTTTGTAATGTTTTATGTCATAAACTAACTAGAGATTCTGTCTTTTGATTCTAGGGCATTCTTCAGAGGGGCAACACTTGAACTTGATGAACAGTTTATATTTCATGCTGCTTGGCTTCAGCTTCATAAGCACCTAACACTATTTTGTATAGGGGAATAATTCACAAATCAATTTAATTAAATATCAGTCTGTATGTAATTCAAGGGGTAAAACACTAATAAAACAACAGAGCACAAGTCTGGATGGGGCTTACTTGTCTATTCCCATAGGCCTTCTCAAAGTGTTTCACGGGGCTGTGTGCATGTGGTATTTCTCTTCTGGGCTGTTCCTAGACATAAAAATGGAAAACTGGCTAAGCAACGCTAAATAGATGGATGGAAATAAAAAGAGCACTTCAGTATTATGGCCTAAAGAAATAAACATATAATACAAAAAAAACAATCTCATATTTAGTGACAGTAATTGTGGGATAATGAGATATGGCAAAAATGAATGCAAACTATAATTACAATAAAAATAGATAAAACATAAAAATACATCATTAAAAGTCTAACAACAATGACAGGCAAGAATGTAAACTATTCCTCAGTGCTCTGACTCATAAGTGAATGTAATGTTTAATTTTTGTAGCCTTCAAACAAGCAATCCTGAAAATAATTTAAAAGTTACAATAGTCTTTCTAGAAAAATCATAGGGATAGAAAACCTAAATGCTTTATAGAAAGGTTTTAGGAAATGTTGTTATATTAATTTGCTTAAAGGCTGCAAAAAGATGACTTTTTTTCCTAGCCTATAATGTGTATTTTGATCAAGTTCTGCTTGAAAGTCTTCTCTTGGACTGTACCACAGGGGAAGCTAGTGTTAAAAATAAACACTAAAAAAAGAAAATAAGTGACAGATATAGTTCATAAAATCATCCAACATAATGGAATAAGCCCCCCTCCCTTTTAGTCAAAAGGAGTCAGCTATTAGCTTTCTTCAAAAATTGTCAAAATTGTCTTTATATACAAGGAAGTCAGTAAATTGGTTGAGTTAATGTTTCATTGCGACAGGAATAATTTATTATCTTTAGCCATTTCTTGTCTCAGTGCAACATCCTCTGTGTTATAGCAAATGTGTTGACTAATGAGCATAAGAAAGGTTCTCCCTATCCTCTATCTTGTGTAATTTTACTGTTAGTAAGTTTAGATCTGCTGTGGTGTGCTGAGTATGGTGTGGGGGGGGGGGGTTACCTCACTGGAAGAATAATTTTCTTTTCATTTTTTTTTTATTAAGTTTAAATGGTATGTAGTTTTTAATTGGACTGAATTGTTTTCCTGAATTGTTTTTCATAGAGTTGGTATCCTTATATATATATATATATATATATATGTATATATATATACATATATATATATATATATATATATATATATATATACATATACACACACACATATATATATATATATATATATATATATATATATATATATATATATATAAAATAGCTAAATCCTGTGGCAACAGGTGATAAGTCTAGGTCTGGAGTGCAGATCGTCCTGGGTTCTGATACAAGGTATGCCAAATTTTCTTGCTCATAGGCAACCTGTGCCTTGCATATAGAGCAATCTCACTTTAATGGAAATGCTGCACATTGGCAAGTCAAATGGCACATAGGTCACTCACTCAAAGGACCTTAATCTGGTATGTGACATCAACAGAATTTGCTGGAGAGACAGATTTGTCTCACAGAGGTTGCTCCACCTTTGGAACAAGCTTCCTATTCATGTTAAACAAAACCCCTTGCTGGCTGTATTTAAGTACAATTTATACAATTGGATGGGTAAGACCTCTCTTATCTTCAACCACCCCACCCAGGTACTTGAAGCTGTTAACCTGTTCCACTATTTTTCCTTCTACCTAAATTCTCAACTTCTTCTGACTCCCCCATTTGCTGCCATTACAATGGTCTTATCTATTCTCAGTTTCATCCAATGTGCCTTCAGTTTTGATTTCCACTCCCCTATCCTTTGCTGATGTTCTTGCTCAGAATTTGCCTGCAGTGCCACAATGGCTGCATATAGCAAATTTGTTGACCTGTCCCCACCAAGCTCTTTGTTAATGTAGTCCAGCATCAGTATGAACAGCAGTGGGTTTACAGCGGAACTGTGATGCACAATCACTCACTCAGGGAACCCCTGTGTGGGATAGAACACTATTTATACTTGAGTTATTGGGTCTCTGTACATAGCCTGTGATAATTCTACCAATGTTTCTTGTACTTCAAACAACCAGAGGATTGCCCAGTTCAGCTTTCTTGGGACCCTGTCATATGCTTTCCGCAAATCTAGGAAAGCCCAGTTGGATTTTTTCTCATCTCTAGCTTCTTGTCAACTATCTGTCTCACTGCAAACATCAGGTCAGTTTGTGCTGTATTCTGATCTAAATCCTAATTCCTCATCTCATATCTTACTTTCAGCTAACTTGCATATTCGTTTATCAATCACCCTCTCCAGAAATTTCATGCAATGAGACAGAAGTTTGATACCTCTGTACTCCTCACAGTTGTGAATATTCCCTTTGTTCTTGTACACTGGCACTAGTATACTTATTCTCCAGTCATCTGGGATATGCCTTTTTCTTCTCACTGCTATGAGTAAACTCAACAGCCATATCTTGTCTATCTTACGCAACATCTTTATCATATCTACTCTGACCTCATCTGAGCCTGCTGCCTACCCTGACTTCATTTTTTAGTGCTCTTACTTCTTACTATGGTGGGCTCCACTTCTCTCATTGTAGGCTCTGTCTGTGACACGTACAGCTTCTGTGTGGTTTTGTTCATTCAAAAGCTGCTGGAAGTACTCCTCCAATCTGCTTTTGATGTCCTGTGGACTTCTGATCATGTTTCGCTGACATCCCTTATAAAATAATTCTGACATTCTTCTTTATCTTTCTGTCTTTGCTATGATACAGTTTCTTTATTTCACTTACTGAGTCACTTTTCAGAAGCTGGTAGGGTGCCTCTGGTGCCTTGTTCTTTACTGTTGCAAGTTCTTTCTTAGTTTCTTTGTTAAGCAACCAATATTACTTCCTAGCCTGACCCATCTTTTTATCTACCACTTTTTCCTGCACTCCTTTTGATGACTTCCTAGACTTCTGCTTTACACAGCCAGCTTCCCCTGTATACCTTATTTCCATGACTGGCTCAGTCTCAAATCTGATTTGCAGTCCTCACACATGCTCTTTTGAGGTGTTACCATTCATCTTCAGGTCCACCTATTTCCTCCTCTTCCTGGGGTGCTAGAGCCCTGAGTAGTCCCTTGAAATGTTGTACTTTCTCTCCAGTCAACTTCCAGGTTTTCAGCCTGATCTCTGTTGACTTTAGAGCCTTCTCTGACCACTGCTTGCAGCTGTTATGCTGTGGGCTCACTGTTTCACTGCAAATGACTTTGCAATCACTGATTCTACCATAATGCCCTTTTTTTACTAGGAGAAAGTCTACTTGAGTTGCATGTTGGCCACTGTTGTATGTGATCTTGTAAATGTCTCTCTTTCTGAACCATGTGTTCACGACTATCATGCCATTTGCTAGACAGAAGTCTAGAATGGCCTCTTCTTCTTTATTCCTGTGGCCCACTCACATGGACCTAGGCAGTTCTCATATCATGTTCTGTCCATCCCAATATGTGCATTCAAGTCACCCATTATCAACACCAACACATGTTGTCCTGCTTTTGCTATTAGGTCCTGCAACTGTTGTCTGAATGCACTCTTTTTCTCACAATCACAACCCTGCTGTGGAGCATAGAGTCAGATTATGAATACTGCCCTATCATTAGGGCTGGAGTCTGATTGCCATGAGTCTGTCACTAATTTTGATGACATCACTCACTGCCCTCTGAAGCCTCTCTCTGACCACAATTCCCACACCATTTCTTGCCCATACTCCTCCTGAGTAGTAAACTATGGAACCCAAGCAAAGTGGATTTGCTGCACTGCACTGCACTGTTCTCCATTTTGTCTCCTGGATATACAGGATATCCAGCCTCCTCCTTACCATTATATCATCCACTTCCAGGCTCCATTCTGTCAGTGAACATACACTGAGTGTAGCAATTCTTATTTCTTGCTTGGCAGGTAGACTGGTTTTAGATCCACCTTTCTTGAAAAGATATATCCCAGGTAATCCAAGCTGAGCATATGGAAACCATTAAGACAGTGATTTATTAATCCATGGTTGCTGGGCTTTATGGAAGTCATACACTAGCCAAAAGGAGCAGCTACCCTTTGCCTATCATTAGCATGGTCTGTGGTATAGATGGAAGTAGACCAGGTCATCAACCCACTTATCACCAGCCAATACCTATGCCCATTTGGCAAAATCAATCAATATGACTAAATCACCTAGAGCCATATTTTACACCCTAAAGTGGCTAGTGTTAGATATATATATATATATACGTATATATATGTATATATATATATATATATATATATATATATGTGTGTGTGTGTGTGTGTGTGTGTATATATATATATATATATATATATATATATATATATATATATATATATATATATATATATATGTATATAGACCCTTATAATAGTGCATGTACACTTCTGCTTGTTTATTTATATATATATATATATATATATATATATATATATATATATATATATATATGGATTCACTTTACAACCTCGAAATGCTGAAATATCAATTTCAGTATCACGAGACTATAAAACCGATTCCACAAAACACCGACAAACAAAAACCGCGAAATCACATAACCGAAAACACCGCACACACTACACTAAACATACAACACAACACCCACATCACAACATAAACAAAAAAAAACACACATACACAACTCACACACACGCCCCCCACACCCCTCTACTTATATATACTAACTCCGAGATCACACAAACACAACACAAAAGCTCACTCACACACGCACATTCTCCAATCCCTCACACACACTCTAACTCCCACTCAAAACCCTTACAAAACACTCACTTACCTGACATAACACCTACATCCAAACACAGCACCACACACCAACAAAACACAAACCCGGACATTACATAGCACAACTTCATAACCGCAAATTCGACATATTTTCAACATACGTCAAATTTGCGATTATGAACATTCGCTATTTTTCACATTCGACTTTATAACTTCGAGATACTGAAATTCGACATTTCAGTATTTCAATGTTATAAAGTGAACCCATATATATATATATATATATATATATATATATATATATATAGTAAAATATAGTCACTTAGCTGCATGTACATTTCTGTTTGCTAGCATGTATACATTAAAGGGTTAAAACTTCTCTTAGCTAAAAAAATAAGTAGAAAATAAAAGGCATCCAGAATACAGAATTATTATGTGCCTGGTACAAGCTTCACAGAGAATTACAAATAAAAACCCAGGTGCAGGGAGGATCGGAGACAGAAGCAATTTCACAACAGGAAAGACTCCCTAAAAGTTTAAGACTGTCAGAAAATTCATCTTGAAATGTAGCTTATTAATAGACTGTATGACATCAAGCAAATACCTAAGTACTGACTTTGAAAGTTCCCAACAGACTGCATTACATCAACATTAAAAGACTGCTTTCATAAAAAAGACTATAAAAAAAGAACAGTGACTGAATGGTGTAGTAGAGCAAGCAAAACTAATAGTAAATAAGAAATAAGCTTGGTGTATGCTATACAGTAAATGGTTGAATATGTAAAAAGAATTCTCTTCTGTATAAACCATGTTTCTAATAACACTCTGTAAATCTGTGTAAACAAACAATTTTACCATCAAGTTTTAAAATGTTCATAAAAATTGGTCCTCAATATGTTTGTATTGTATGAATTTTTCAAAATGTCTTAGTAATATCACTCATTTAGTGTGGCATAACTAAACTTACATGTTTACTCCAAAAAGTAAAATGTCTGTGTCCTTTAAATAAAATCCTCAAGTAGCCTGTTTTTAAATTCCTCGGGTAAGGTAATTGACAAAAGTAAACAGTAAATTCAACAGTTTAAAAAGTTAATCAAATTAGCAGAAAAGACATAATTAGTAAAATATTTTACAGGCTGGCTTGCAAAAGAAAAGGTTGTTAAACTGCATTATACACCTAATTCTAGTAGTAATGTTTGCTATACTAACTGTGTAAAACTGTGTTTGACTTGTTGTATCACAAAAAAAAAAAAAAACTAAAGGTTAAGTTTCTAATGTGTTTTCTGTAAATTGTGATAAAAATTATGATCTGACCAAAGAATGCATATCAATGGAAACTGCTTTGTGTGTTTTAAAACAAAAAGGGAGAACTGTTAGATATATATTTAGACATTTATAATAGTGTATGTACACTTCTCTTTGTTAAAATATATATGTAGTAAAATATAGACATTTATAACAGTGCATGTGCACTTCTGTTTGATAGAATATATATATATATATATATATATATATATATATATATATATATATATATATATATATTAAAAGATAGTCACTTAGATGCATGTACATTTCTGTTTGTTAGCATGTATACATTAAAGGATTAAAACTTATCTTAGCTAAAATAATAAGTAGGCAATAAAAGGTATCCAACTATGTGTAATGCAGAATATTCTGTGCCTGCTCCAAGCTTCAAGGAGAATTACAGATAAGAAACCAGGTGCAGAGAGGATCGGAGACAGAAACAATTTTCCAACAGGAAAAACTCCATAAAAGTTCAAGATTGTCACAGAATTCACCTTAATAATACTTGTCAGTCAAATGAAGTGTCGGTCAAATGAAGTGTCGGTCAAATGAAATTTTGGGCAAATGGGGTCGCGCAAATGGGTGTCAGTCAATTGTAAGTTAGAGCAAATGAAGTAGACCCATATATATATATATATATATATATATATATATATATATATATATATGTGTGTGTGTGTGTGTGTGTGTGTGTGTGTGTGTGTGTGTGTGTGTATATATATATATATATATATATATATATATACACACACACACACACACACACACACACACACACACACACACACACACACACACACACACATGCACACACACACATATGGGTATTGGGCAGTTGTTTAAATAGCCATCTACGCTGACACCCAGAATTTCAACATTAAAATCATTAAAATGTCAAAACAACAAATGTCGACACGTCCTACACATGCTCTGGGGATTAGCCTAGAGTGGATTAAACCAAATTAAAGCATTTTTGCAGTGAGGACAAGCCCCACTGCACCTCACCGCACCCCCTGCTATTTATACATGCAAACACTGAGATCAAACAATCCCCAGGGAAAGGGAATACTCCTTACCTAGGATTGTGGATCTGGCACACCTGTCAACCATCTGTCTGTGTTGCCAAATGGTGCCGACCAAGTAGATGTTAATGTAGCTGATCATTCAACCAACTGCCCACAACCCATAAATATATAAAGTAGAAAGCATCAGAATGAGGTTACAGTAAAAATCATGCAACCTGAAGGCAAGTAGGGCACAAGCTAGGCATTCATATCTATGTACCTTTTAACACAGTAAAATGTAATAATCTTTAAAATAATCAATTTAAAATATAAATTAAGGTAATTTGTTGGTGTGACTACAAATAAGTTTTTACAGACTTTTCTTTTAGAGCAATTGAATGAATTTGGCTGAAGCGTGAAAAAGCAAGAATAGATCAAGGTATAGATTAGACCAATTCTGGCAAAGGTAATGGTTTTGAGAGTTGATTAAAGCAGGTAAATGGTGCAGTTATACGCATGTGCTGTACAGGTTACAGTCATGAATTAATCCAAGGCAATTTGGGAGTTTCTTTCAGGTGCTTTGAATATAAGGGAAAAAGTCTCTACTACCTAAACTAAGGTCATGACACTTGTCAGAAAAAGCAGGTTTTGATGATGCTGTGGATTTTAGTTGGTGTGGAGAAGCTGAGATGAAGAGGCATGGTATAAGGGGACAAAGAAAATTAAAATAACATATGACGGCATCTGCCCTTCAGACTATAAGGAAGCAGATCACTCTGCTTATGGTGCTGGAGTGGTATACCTATAAGTTATAAGGCTATAGAAGCAGATCGCTCTGTTTATGGTGCTGGAGTGGTATACCTATAAGTGACAAGGCTTAAGGCTATGGAAGCAGATCACTCTGCTTATGGTGCTGGAGTGGTATACCTATAAGTGATAAGGCTATAGAAGCAGATCACTGTGCTAATACTGCTGGAGTGATATACCTATAAGTGATAAGGCTATGGAAGCAGATCACTCTGCTTATGGTGCTGGAGTGGTATACCTATAAGTGACAAGGCTTAAGGCTATGGAAGCAGATCACTCTGCTTATGGTGCTGGAGTGATATACCTATAAGTGATAAGGCTATGGAAGCAGATCACACTGCTTATGGTGCTGGAGTGGTACACCTATAATTGATAAGGCTATGAAAGCAGATCGCCCTGCTTATGGTGCTGGAGTGGTATACTTATAAGTGATAAGGCTATGGAAGCAGATTGTCCTGCTTATGGTGTTGGAGTGGTACACCTATAAGTGATAAGGCTATAGAAGCAGATTGCTCTGCTTAGGGTACTGGAGTGGTATGCCTATAAGTGATAAGGCTATGGAAGTAGATTGCTCTGCTTAATGTGCTGGAGTGCTATATCTAAAAGTAATAAGTCTATAAAGCAGTTTGTGCAATTATGCAAAATGTGCAGTTTAGAGGCACTCAAAGTAGACGTTTTGGCAGCTGAAAGTAGGTTTTGTCATCCAATATGCACTTAACTTCCATGTCCAGTGAAAGGGGTCAGCAAATGCCACAGAAGACAAAAATCTGTTTACCTGCTTTGCTGTGAATGAATCATTGTACTTGCAGCATAAATTTATAGGATCACCTAACTGCAAGATTCATGAGATTTGGATCTCTTTTATAACAAAGTTTTTGAGGACTTGAGATCTTTTTATCTTCCAGACTGTGTATATTCTGATTACCTTCATAGAAGCACCAAAACAGCCTTGTTTTTACTGAAGTTGCTGTTAAGACAGTCTTGACTTAAACCACTGGAAAATTTTGTAAAACATATCTCAGAAGAGGGAATAGCTTTAGACAGAAAATAAGCACTTTCTCTGTTGAACACCTCATATTCATATATCACTTTTATTCCTAGTAAGAAAGAAATGTGAAAATGTTAATAGAAATAGAAGAGAGAGCTACTAGACACAAAGCATTTCCATATCTCTGTTATTTAATCAAACTGTTTTCTCTGTTACTTGACAGCAATATCTGTGTTGTTTTTGGAGAAAGATCAGTGGAAGTACTTAATAAGAAAATAATTGCTTTCTGAATCAAACACTATAGTCAGGTGTATAAACTGTGATTCTCTTTATTTCGGTACCTGCCATGATATCACTTTGAATGATGTTGGATAAGGACTACAGACTAATGAAAGTACAGTAATCCTTCATAAAGACGTGTATTTACCAACAGAGAATGCCATACTATTAAAGCAGTCAGTACATAACAGTAAATCAGTCACAGTTCAGAGTTATAAACACTTTTGAAAGGAAAATAGTAATCAGGTATCTGGTAGTTCTGGAGGCAGGAAATTATAGTCTTAGAAATGGTCACTGCCACTTCCTATATAGCCTGAAGTTTTGAAATAGCTTGTTTTGTGATAAGTACAGCTGTGGCAGTGAGGGTGGGCAATAAATCTTTAGAAGCTTGTGGTGTAAGTAATATCAGTGATGCCTTTGTCAGGCAGTTATTCTACACTGTACATGTTTCCACATAAGACTTTTATAAAATGAAGCAAGGGCTGTCTTATTATGGTGGGTACTCTGAGGAGTCAGACTAAGGTATGTAGGTGAGATGCCTCTGATTAGCTTTCTACCAGAGGTGTACATTTTGTTTATGTTTTTATATTTTTCTCACTCCCATAGTAGCCTGTTGGTCTAGATTATAGAAGTGCATTATCGGTGCCACAGTAACATCTTAAGACAACCACCTTTTATGCAATACCTTATCAAGGCTGCATGAGAGGAAAGACAACAGAGTGCTATCATAGCCACAAGCAGAGGTGTTATTTTTTTTAGATTATGACCATCATCATTCCTTGATGGTTTTTTGGCCAGTAGAATGGTCTTGGAATACCATATCCCAGACCCAGTGAAAAGAAATCTTTCTCAAACCTGTCCTCATGCCTCAACCGGCTGCTGCTCAGTGCTCAGGTCTTCAAGATGGTTACAAAGAGCATCACCACCTCCTATGGTTTGTCATCCAGACACCTACCTCACCCTTCCATAAAGAGAGGTGAGCAAGCAAAAACACACCATTTCCCGCTCCCTGGCCAGCTCCAACAAGTGACTAGGCAGTTAATTGAACTTGAGTTTTCTGGGTCATCATCAGGGTTCTGTCCCTGTATGTCAATAAAATAGGCTATGAGGTGTGTTCTATGAATTAAAGATATTATTTGGATGAATAGCTCCCCATCACCCAAATTGTGCATTTTTAATTTTACAATTGTCATCTAAATGTATTTAGTTGTTCAGAAGAAACAATTGGAGATCATGACCTTGTGGAAGGGCTAGCAGAAAATCGGATTACACAGAATTCTGTAATGTTTTCACTGCTAAAACTCTAATCCCAAACATCTGATATGTCACAACACTGTAAATTAAAGCCCTAAACAAAACAAAAAAAGACAAAACACTAAACGGTAAGCTTTTTTTATTCAAGGGTATAAACCCTACACCCACAATGTTAAGGGTAAGTCCCTCCACAACCACCAAAACCTAACATACCAATTCCTTGTCATAAAAACATGGAGAAGGGAGAAATCTCCCAAAACACAGAACTCGCGTTCAGTCCAAATGTAGAAATCACACCAGCAGTGACTTCCTATAAAAACCAGTAAGCGGCATTCTTTTTCTCAGTGTCTTGCATCTTGAAAACCTTTACATTTGAGTAAAATTAACTCAGTAATGTGTAGAGATACCTTCTGTAACAATGTGTTACAGACAGGATGAAATGAAACCTTACAATCTGCTCAAATATTTTATTCATGCTAGCTTAAATTCCTTGTAGAGTTTTGCGCCACAAAGATTAAAATACAGGTACATTGCATAATAGTGAACAAAGGAGTGATAAGAACAAAAGTGAAATATATTTTGCAGTAAGTATTTAAAAAATGTAATAGTAAAAAACAAATACAAATAACACTTGATAGAAAAGGATAATTTGGGACAGATAATACCTACAAAATAAGAGAAGACTTTAACATTCTGTAGAGAATGCCTGAGATACTTCATTTTAAATACTCTGTGGAATTAACAATTCACATCTTTACACAAAAAGGTACAAAGTTAAAGCTATTCAGAAAAAAGGTAATCAGAGTGGAGTAAGGTTTGTGTCAAAAGCTATAAAATGAGTGACTAAAGGATATTATTATGGACACCCAACAGGACAAAAGAGAGAAACAAGGCATGAAAGAACCTGTTAAATTTCCCAAAATAAAAAAGATTGAGTAAACATAATCTAAACATAAAAGAGGGTAGTTTATGTGTTGTATGAGAGGGTTTCTATGAAGAAATTTGCACATCCTTTCATTAAATTCATAATTAAGGTGGAATTCAAGTCTCCAGGAGAAAGTCAAATGGCTAAATTCAACACGATTAGAATAGTGCAGAATACAAAGAAGGGTGATGAGAAGAATCGGTAGCCCCATTTCATTTGATTATGGTATTATATGCCAAATCCCCATAATCTGCATTATTTCAATTACATATTTGTGCTATGTTTACTCTATCATGCTTAGTGTATAACAAATACTCTGTGTTTTATTAGGGGAATCACTCTCTACCTCTCACCTTCAACCAAGGCATAAGTCAAACCTGAGGTTTTATTTCTCACTAAAAATAGTTCCTGTAGGGTTTAATTACTAGAAACCAGTCTGCACTTTATAAATCTTCAAGGCAAAATTAAAAAGTAAATTCCACCTGAACTACCTCCAGAAAGGAAGCTCCTACTCAATCAAATAAACCAAGAATACTACGAGCAGAAAATAAATTAAGACTTTAATTCACAAGTAGCTTTTCGTCAACAGTAAAACACAGACTTCATCAGAATATAACAGCAATGGCCAGTGATGTCTTATATAATATTTCAGTAGTTGATTAATTAATTAATTAATACTAATTAATTAATATTAATTAATTAATCAATTAATTAATTAATTAGTTAGAAAAGCTCACTTATTTAAAGGGAAATATTATTGAAAAACAAGTAAAATAAAACTATTGTTCTAATATAATCATATTAAAAACTGTGTAGATAAATATTAAATATGTAAGGTACAACAAACAGTTTTGTTTGAAAGTATATAGTAAAAAGTCCAAATATGATGAATAAAAATATGAATGCAATAACATATGAAAATTTAAAAAATGCTGAATAAACATATGGATGAATAAATAAATATATGGTATTAAATAAATATGTGTATATATTTAAAAAAATGCAACTTGAACTGTTCAAAACACATCATAGCTTATTAGCTCTTTGTTTTAAGACTGGAACTAAATAAATATATTCATTAATGCCTTGGAAGTCTGTTGAATCTAGCCTAAGCTGCCTTATTGTTGTTGTTGTCTTTCGGCTTTTCCCGGTTAGGGGTCGCCACAGCTGAACTCCAGTCTGCTAATGATTGGCAGTAGATTTTCATGATGCCGAGTTGCCAGTTCGACACCCAACCTTCAGCGAAGGCACGCCTATTTAAGCATGTCTTTTGGAATGCCACTCGACCCGCGGGGAGGACATGCAGACTCCGCACAGAAGGCACTCCCTGCACACTAGCTGAGAATCGAACGGGAGCACCTCTTGCGGTGAGGCAACAACTATACCACTGCACCACCATGCAATTACCCTAAGATGCCTTATTAATTCCCTTAATTCAACGTATTCTTTCCATGAACCCCCCCCCCCTCCTAGGGTCATGTATTATTTTTCTAGAATAATAAATAAAAAATGTTTAAAACCAGAACATACCAATGAGTGTCTATAAAGATCATTCTTTTGAGTACATTTTAGGATGTTATAATTATGTTCGTATATCCATTTCCTTAGTTGTCTCTCCATTTTTCCAACATGAAATGCTGAACAGATAGAACAGGTATATTATCCCCTTTGTTAAATAGTTTCCATCTTGAGCAAGGACAACTGATTTCAGGCTATTGTTAAGTTGAGCTTGCTGACACTCTAGAATGTATTTGCATGGACTACAACTCCCACACTTTCTTGTGCCTTTTCATCTTTTTGTTAATGTGTAGGAGATCTTCATTTATACAATGTTTTTAATGTTGCTAGCTCATTTGTGAATAAAAACAGGTCTTGGTCCAACAATATTTCTCAGCTAATCATCCCTGGTCAGAATGCCCCAATATTTACTAATAATATCTTTCACAATACAGGATCCTTTGTTATACTGTAACATAAGCTCCCTAGAATAGTTAGTTGGTAGGTCATTCTGATCTGGCTCTTAGTTGGGGGGGGTCAATGCCATTCAAACTACTTAGAGGTTGTTGTTTTTGTTTGTCTTTTCAGCTTTTCCCGGTTAGGGGTCACCACAGTGGAACTCTGGACTGCTAATGATTGGCAGTCACTTTTTATGGTGCCGAGTTGCCAGCCCAACGCCCAAGCTTCAACGAAGGCACGCCCATTCACGCATGTCTTTCGGAGGCCACTTGACCATGGGGAGGACATGCAGACTCCACACAGAAGGCACTTCAGCCAAGAATCGCACAGGAGAACCTCTTGATGTGAGGTAACAATGCTACCACTGTACCACTGTGGATTCACTACTTAGAGGAATTTCTTCATTTAAATTGACATTGGCAGTTCCAGGGGAGTCAAGGCCTATACCTAGAAGGGGACAATATCTTTTTCCCTACCTTTTGAGATGTTGTCACTGATAGATCTAACCAGGGAGACCGGGTATTGTTTTTCAGTGAACATGTTTTGTAATTTGACCCTATCCATGTCAAATAATTTCCTGTCCAAGACCATATGTCTGTCAATGTAACAAACTGGCCCTTGCCCAAACTTTTCTTCTGTGTAAAGGGGTGGGCAATATTGTAATATAAATTGCTATTGGAGAAGGTGAATTTTCTAAAAATATTGGATGAAAATCCTGTAATATTTTTCATAACTGTAGTACGTAAGCAGTTGATTTGGTTTAACTCAATCTGGTGGGTGAACCTTAAAAAGGGTATATTCAGATTAATGTAACTGATAAACTCTGGAATAATCCCAGCGTCTCTGACCACAAAATAAATATATCATTAAGGAACCTTAAATACAGTTTTATACATTTTTGATATTCAGATGAAAACACATAGTACCCTTCCCAGGACAGCATCACTACATTTGCAAAAATGGAGCACATGCAGGCCCCATTGCTACACCCTTTGCCTGCTTGAAAATCTCACTTTCAAACCAAATGTAGTTGTTTTCCAGTACTATTCCCATATATTCCACTAATAGCCTAGTTTGCCCCATTGTCAAAAAATCAAATTCAATTAATGCCTCATAAAACAATTCTTACCATATATCCTGGGGGATGCAGGAGATTAAGTCTATGGCATCGACAGTTAGAAAAATAATATCTTTGTTTCAGTAATCAGGTTTTAACCTTCCCAAAAAATCCCATGTGTCTCAAATCATATTGGTGTTTAAGTCTTGCACTGGTTTTAAAATCCTATCCACCATTACTGCAAACGGATAAGTTTTGGAGCCTGCTGCTAAGACAATTAGCCTAAAAGGAGGGTTGATTAGACTCTTTTGAATTTTTGTGATTCCAAACATGACTGATATTATTGGGTTGGGATTTTTTAAAACGTTGTATATATCAAGATCCATACCATGTTGCAATAGACTATCTTCCAGGTACTGGTCTATTTTGAAGTAAGAAAGATTTACCTCATTGGTGTAGGTTGACATGTAAGAGCTTGTGTGGTTTAGAATTTTTAATATTTCACCTGAATAGGTTAAATTGTCAGATAAAACAACCCCCTACCCTTGTCACGCTTCATTACCCTAATGGAGTGATTCTTTTTAATCTCCTACAGTAATTGGTATTCATCTTTGCTTAAGTTGTATTTCTTTGATCTCATACTGCCTGATGCATACTGATGATAGATGTCACATTCACTGGTATTAGAAAAAACCTGAACAATGATGTTGGGTGTGGGCATAGCCAAGCATTTCTTCTTCAACCTGTTATTGTTCACATAATCATCACGTGAACAATCATTGAACTGGGTGTCAAAATTCAATTTTCTTATAAATCGCTTAAATTCATTTAAAGAGTCAGCCAAGTTGTATCTTGGGGTGGTAACAAAGGTAAACTCTTTTTGAACAAGGAGAGGAATTCGTCTGTGACTATTAGACTACTATAATTGTATATAGTAAAGTTGCTACACTTAATGGTTTCAGGATAGTGACCTAATTCTATGATTATGTCTTCCTCCAGTGACCCCTGTTTGAAGATCTCCAGCTCTTGGTCCGGCCCCTCTTCTGATAACCTCCCCACCTTGGGTTTGGGTAATTCCTGTTGTTCCCTTGATAAAACTTCCCATTCTGTGTCTTTGAAGTCTTTGAACTACACGAAGAGAAAGCCATTTTCGAATCATAAATTCACAAGTACTTTTGAAAAGTCTTTCTTGCCATCTGAATGACATACCACAGGCATAAGGAAACTGCATTTTCTTAAATCAGATACTGTCTACTGTTTACAAAAGCAGTCCTCAGTCTTTTTGAGGGCATCATCTATTTTTAATAAAAAAAGGAAAAAAAATCTCAATATGTACAACTTTTCCTCATTGCCTTTTTTTGCATAGAGGAAGAGAAACATTACTACACACAGATAACCATATTTGTTTGAAGAGTGATCCACTTGTTGGAAGTATTCTTTTCTTTAATTGCAACATCTTTATAGACAATAGTGTTTAGACTTATGCACAACACAGAGGAAGAATACAAATTTTCTATGCATATGGGTTATGGTTTTGATGAAGTATTAGTTTGCTATAATGAAAAAGAACAATGGGTAGCAATACAACAAAAGTGAGGAAATATAATGTACACAGATGTGTGCCTCGGTTTAAGAAAAAAAGAAAGAACATTTCAACATTTCATACAACACAAATTTAAGAAGAAAAGTTATATAACTGAAATACTTTTGAGCAAATAAACACTTAAGCACACACACACACACACACACACACACACACACACACACACACATACACACACACACACACACACACACACACACACACACACACACACACACACACACACACACATATCTTCATAGAATCATAGAAGGTTACTAGGCTATCGACCCAGAGGTCATTTCAAGCCTAGCTGTTTCATCCCAATGTAATACCATAGATACTCTGGTCAATACGCAGGACTGTATTTATTAATGACTACCTATGTCCAGGCAGGTTGTGAGTGCTATTCCTGGTAAGAATTTATAGTTCCCCATCCACTCGTCCAGGTTCCTTTTGAACAGTGTCATAGAAGTGCTCTGCTTCACATCAGTTGGCAGCCTATTCCAAAGACATGGCAGTCACTGGGAGAAAAATCTGTCCCTCCGGAATGTCCTATTCAAGTCCCAGGTCATATTTAGGTCCCTTGAATGGGTACCTCTAGTCCCGTTTGATTTACAGATGTCTAGCAAATTCATTAGGTTTGGGTCGGAGATCGTTCTGTAAACCAGGCATAAGTCTCCCCTAAGAAGTCTATACAATACTGAGTATAGTGACAGGGACTTTAGTCAGTCTGTTTAAGACACATGCTGAAGTCCCTCGATCTTCTTAGTTAGAAACCTCTGAGGTCTCTCCAGTTGATGCAGGTGCTTTGTATGGTACATACCAAAAGGAGTTTTATACTCAATTATCGGCCTGATCAGTGACGAGTATAGAGGGGTTATAACCTCCTTTGCTCTAGAGGCAATGCCTTTGCTAATCAAGTATGCTACGCAGAAAGCCTTCCTTACTACAATAGACACATGGTGGTCATAGTTAAAGTCGCATTGTGATCCCAGATCCCTTACCACTTCATAGGTGCATAGGGTATTGTTGTTAATTTGATAGTGTGAAGGGACATTGTTTTAAATGAAGAGAATAATTATACATTTCTTTGAATTCAGTTTGAGATCAAGACTAAAACACCAGTCATTGTTCTGTGTAATGGAGTTGTCCAGTCTAACTAGTCAAAAAGTGAATTTATCTCCAGTATAGATAGAAACACTGCCTTCTTTGGTTCTCACATGTTCGTTTTGCAATCTGAAAGTGTGAAAGGCATTGTAGCCTTGCAAGGTCGGGGTACTGTCTGAGGCCTTGAACCAGGTTTCTGTGACTGCACAGACATCTACCCTCCAGTGATAGAAGTGCTTCCAGGGTGTGCAGTTTTTGGTTTAATCTCCTAACATTTAGCAGCATAACCCTAATTTTGTTATGGTTTGCAATTTTCACGTCAGCAATTTTGGTTTGAAACTTTGCCTAAAAGGCACTATGGGGGTGGCAAGAGCCTTTACCAGCAGCCAAAAGCCTAGTGGTGCCAGGTGCAAACCATCTCTGGCAAAGCAGCAAGGTTTGCCAACCATGTTATCCCAGGTTGACATAAACTGGATTCCCTTTGAATGACACCAAAAACTAAGCCAATTATTGAAATCGATCATTTTTGTTTATGCTGTGACATCATTCCAGGTGAGGGAAATATGCTGCTCAAGGCTAGGGATATACCTGCCTGGGACACATACTCGGATATCTCAATCATGTCTCTCTTCATATAGGCCAGTGAGGTATGTCTCAGGTCGTTCACTCCATCATGAGCTATGACAGAGTTATAATGGTACTTGTTATGAGAAACATGCGTGCATGTCTGATCTGATGAATCCTGGCACTGGACAGGCAGCTGACCATGACTTTCTCCTTATCTAACATAGTGAATGGAACATCCGTGTGTCTCACTATGGAGTCTCCAATGACAAGAAAATTAGATTTTTGAGTGTTACGCTTTAAGGTCTTGGTAGGTTAGACACTGGTATTGCTATGTGTCTTGGGTGCTGTGGGATCTGTGTTAGTTGTAGCAGTCTTTTGTTTTGGAGGTCTCTGGTGTTTTGGTAAGTTTTTTGAGATAACCTTCACGTATGTTGATTTATGTGTTGGATGCATACTACGTGTATGAGTAGTGGTACTACGTGCATGAGTAGTTGTGGGTGAGTTGATCGCCTCTTCAGTGTGACTGTTTGGAGTACAAGAGATCAGGGATTCAAGATTCTTGGTGTAGATACATCTCTCACACTCTGTACTAGAGTGAAATATTAGTAGAAAGTTGTCAGTGTACATATAAGGCAATTGCTACACTGTCTCAGGTGACCCAAGTCAACAATACTGGCAGGAGAAACAAGGATAGTGCATCTGTCCATAGTGTTAGGTTTGGGTGCTTTCAGGACTGATCTAGGAAGTGCTCTGTAAATAGATTTTTCTGACGGGATTTTGGCTGGTGGTTTAATAGGTCACACCTCACCAGCAATATATCCTTAGATCAGAGTTGTACTAAAGATGAGGGCTACACTAATGTACTACAGCTATATCTAAGGGGAAAAATTGTCAAAATGATCTGTCCAGCTATGGTGAATAATTATGCGGCAGTGCTTGGTGCTGTGCGATACACAAACAAGCAAAAACTTGCTCAAATGCAGGGCGTAAATACCAGAAGCTAAAAACTTAAAAAAAAAATACTTTCAAAAAACTCAGAAGAATCAATGAGGGTGCTTATTCTAAGCCCATTCCCTGGTGAATAGCAGAAGTAGTTTGCATGAATGCTGAAATTTCTTCAAAGTGTAATTTACAGTTCCTGGTTCCTGGTTTACATTTACTGCTTTGACACCTCTGGAAGCAAGGGGGTGATCTGTCAATAGTTGAGGAACTACAAACTCATAGCCTTAAACATATATAGCTCAACTACTTTTGTTGAGAATTTAAGACCACTGTAAATAGGTTGGAACTGCTATGTGTAGAATGCAGTGCCAGGATAATTCAGTTAAAAAGTGAAAAGTGTTATGTTCTAGAGCAGTGCTGTATTCAATTGGCACCCTGGACAATGTTCCCACTTGGTGCCTTCCAAACAGTTTAAGACCAAAGAAAAAATCCTTCCGCTATTGTAACAAGGGTATTATGATGAAGTTACATTTGACTGGCTATTATTATTATGGCATCTACATAACAGCTCTAGGTATGCTAACATCTTGTTACAGCTCCTAACACGTTAAACTGCAAGTAGTCTTTAAAATGATTTAAACAGGTGGGATTAAAAGATTGCTGATTCCCCTTTCAGCCTTGCAAGGCCCCTAAAACAGCATCATGCCACTGATTAAAGGGTATTTAAGTATCTGTGATCACAATCACAACCACTCAGATGATTGTGAACACTTCTTGCAGGGACTGATCATCACTTTTTCTATAATTCTGACCATGCCCTCCTAACAACATGGGCTCAGGTATATATCTCAAGTGTTCCTCATTCTAAGGAATGTCCCTCCTTTTGAGTCTTAAAAAGCCCATGCTCCTTGCAGTTCTATATTGAAAGGGTCTAGCACACATTAAGTTCAAATAATTTTTAAACTGATATTCATGATAAATAATACTGAACCATATTAATTCATGAAAATAATTTTTGTAAGTAGAAAGTAACGTGTTTTATCCATTCAGTGAGGTTCTAAGTTGAAGTCATTAGTAAGTGGTTAGTAAGTGCTCCACATTTTGCCATTTGTTCCATATTATGAAAGGCAGTGTTTCATAATCTGGAGAAGGAAGGTTGAGACATATAGGGCCAGGACAGACATCATTTTCACCTTGCCCTATATATAGCTTTCATCCAGATATTGTGTAAGGTACATGTGATTTCACTCTATTGCCATCCTGTTTACTTATTAGTTTTAAAAAAATCCTTATGTCTAATATGCCTCATATAAAGGGAACTTGAAATGAGAACAAAGTAGTAAAATAAGATAGTGTGAACATGGCAGGCCACACAATGGCCATTTTGTGGTAAAACATATTGAAACATAATAAGAAATACTTTAGAAAGATTTTGAGACATTAAAAAAACTCATCATATAAAGATACAATTGCAAAGAAATAATATTCTAAGAATTTAATAATAGAAAATATTTATGGGGAGAAAAAGATGTTTACACACACACACACACACACACACACACACACACACACACATACCTATGATATTGCCCCATTCATAATCTGTATGCTAGACACTGTATCATCTTGATAAAAGGTCATGAATTATGAATTTAGCACCGCATTCCCACTTTAGTGCCCTTGCCACAAGCAACCAGGTAGTACTAGCTTAAATAGCTTAGTTTAGATTTATTTTTCACTCTACTCCATTATAATCTAAATTAAAACCATGCCACCACAGCAAGCTATTAGGGGAGACCATAGCTCCTGTTTTCATAGACTGGGTATCTGTTATTCAAGATCAGTGCTACCTTTTAACTTTGTTTTTAACTTACATTAACCAGGCATTGCTCTTCTTCCTAAAACAGGTATCTTTATTTCTTGCAAACAAGTAAAGAATAAATCCTTTATATTAGTTTAATGATGTTAGGTGTGTTATATGTGTGTATGTGTGAGGCCACTCAACTGTCCAGATTTTCATAGAATGTCCATATTTTTGGTCTGTTCCATATAAAATGTGTGGTTTTCTGGCAAATCATTTATGGTTGAAGTCACAAAATAATTATATACAGCCAAGTTTCAGACTTTATATCCTCCTGAAATTGCATGGTAAAACAAGAAAATTTATAACAGCAATATTTAAAATGTAACCCTATTTTTCTGTCTTTGTCTCTGCATTATTTTAGGCTTTGTCCAGATTTCTTGAGCCCTATAATGTCTTTTTTAGGTGGTGTTCCAAAGACCAAATTACCACCATAACAGCTACAAACAAATGCAGTCTGAGGGTCATGCTGCTCAACACTAGAAGTCTCAAACTCAAAATGCACTCACGTGAATCGCTCCTTAAAATGGAGAACATTGACATTTGTGCTGTAACAGAGACCTGGTTCAAGGCAGCAGAAAGCACCCCTGCACTACAAGGCTATAACTCATTCTACACCTTTCAGCCCCAGAACTTGGATCGAAGTTCCAAAGGTGGTGGTGTTTCTGTATTCATAAAGGATGCAAACACCTCCAGACTGGTAGCCCAAAATAACATATCAGAGATACTTCAGGTGCAGCTAATATTGGGTAAGACAGCGATTCAGGTCGTAGCCTGCTATAGGTCCCCAACCATGTCCCAAGACTCGCACTCCACGTTTCTAAGCACCCTGGAGAATATTAGTGCCCAACCTGACACTCTCTTACTAGGTGACTTCAACTACCCCTCCATTAATTGGGTAAACTACTCATGTAACAATAAACTTGCCCAATGTTTCCTGGAGTTCATTAATTCCAATGCCCTGGACCAGCTCGTACTTACCCCCACTAGAGGTAGCAACATCCTTGACCTGGTCATTAATAATATGGGTGACCATTGCTCTACACCTATAGTCAGGTCCTCCCTGGTTAGATCCGACCACAAACTAATCACCTTGGAAATCCACATACCTCCCTCCCCCGGCCAAGGTAACCACCATGAAAAACTTCTCCAAAGCTAACTTTGGACTCCTAAAAACAGAGGTGGCTAACTTCACAGCACCCATGCAAATGGAGAATAATTGCATGACCACAGAGTCATACACCAATTCACTATATGAACACGTATACAAATGCATGGATCTCGCCATACCCAATAGAACCAAGACGCTCTCCTCCAAAAAAAGGAAGCCAATCTGGTGGTCCCCTGCCATAAACAAACTCTAGAACAGAAGGAGGAAATTGATGTGGAATAAGGTGAAGTCCCAAGACTGGAAAAACTCCCTTATCAGCCTCCACAAAAAGTTGAGATCCCTCATCAAATCCTCTAAAGCTAGCTATGAAAACAGAATTGCAGCAGATAGTAAAGACAACCACAAGGCCTTTTATAGTTATGCAAAGAATCACCATGGCAATACCCAGATTTGCTCTAAGGTACTGCACAATGGTACTTCCCATACCAAGCCAGTATACTGGCTGACAGATTCAGTGCCAACTTTACCCCTCTTTCCCCTTCAAAGGACCAATCACTATACCAGTAGACTGCCAGGCACCCAGTATTACTGCTGCACAGGTTAAAACAGCACTGTCCAAGACCAAGAATGCAGCTTCTATGGGACCTGACAATATCCCTGATTGTGTTCTACATGAACTACAGAGTGAACTGGCACCTCACCTGTGTGCCCTGTTCAATCACAGCGTCATTTCAGGCTTTGTAACTACCGAATGACGCACTGCTACAGTCATCCCTTTCCACAAAGGTGGAGTGACTACAGACCCTGGGAACTATCATCCCATTAGCCTGATGAGGCTGATATGCAAAGCTATGGAACGCATCATTGTAGACCTAATAAACAAGGACATAGGGAATCTCCAAACTCTGGATCCCACACAGTTTGGTTTTGTGAAGGGTAGGTCATGTCTGCTTGACTTGGTCGACTTCTTTGTGTCAGTCACCAGAGCTGTGAATGAAGGCAAGGTGGTTCATACAGCCTACCTGGATCTGGCCAAGGTTTTTGATATCATTCTGCACTCAGGAATCATAGTAACAACTCACTAAGCTTGGCATCAACCCCTATATCACTAGATGGGTTGAAAACTGTCTCACAGATAGAACCACAGTGTGAAACTAGCTGATTCCAAGTCAGACTACCAACTAGTCATTAGTGGAGTCCCACAGGGTTCAGTCCTGGGTTCTCTCCTGTTTGGTTTCTATTCTCTGAAGACCAGGCCAACATGAAGGGACTCTGGCTGACAAAGTTCGCAGATGATTGCAAGTTTGGAGCTATTATTAACTCCCCAAGTGATGCTGACATCCTACAGAATGGCCTCACTGAAACCAATGACTGGTGTCAGAACCATAGCCTTAAGCTCAATGCCAAAAAATATGTCGTCATCCCCTTTGGGAAAAACACAGTTCCCATGAATTACCACATTGATGGTAGCCCACTGAACACAGAAACCGTTATAAGAGATCTGTGAACACAGGTTGACAGCAACCTCTCTTTTGATCACCACATTGCCACTGGTCAGAAAGTCCTTCTATGTGGCTCATCTCATTACTAAGGGTTTTGCATCCAGGAAGAAAGAGGTCATTGTCTCTCTTTACTCTTCCCTCATTAGGACAATCATCGAGTACAATGCCCCATTAGGTAATGTACCTCACTACACACCAGCAACAAATGGAGAGGCCGCAAAAGTACCTCACAAAGAGGATCCTAGGTCTTAAACACTTGTCCATATGGACAGACTCAAAAAACCTCCAACTATTCTCTGTCTCATATTGCCTACTTAGAGGCAATCTCTGCTTGACTTACAAAGCCATGTCTGACCCAGCTCTGTTAGAAATGCTACATCTAAAGAAATCCCAATCCCTCTGCACCATACACTCCAGAGACCTTAACCTCATTACCACAATTAACAGAACATGCTGAAGGGACAGGTTCATAACCCAGAGACTGCCCATGCTGTGGAACAGACTTCCCATACATGTCAAGCAGAACACATGGCTGACCCTCTTCAAGAGAAATCTTGATGCATGGAATGGAAACAGAAAATTCACCCCCGAGGATAACTCCAGTGACTCTTCTCGACTGAGACACTGGGAACTAAGGTCAGGTGGTACTATGCCAGGGTAATCCCTAGTACATACCCATTAACCTATAAGAGCTAGAAGGGTATGGTGTGTGTGTTTGTGTGCGTATGTGCATGTGTGCATGTGTGCGTGTGTGTCAGTCATACCAGTCCACCTACATATCTTGAAAATAAGAACACATTTCCTCAAAACACACGAACATCGAGCTAAAAATCTGAACATCTGAATAACATAAAACCTATTGCTTCCAGTAGGAATGTGGGATAGTACTCAAACAGACATTTAAAAGACAAATAACAAAAAGGGTATACACACATTATCAAAGAAAAGGTGTACAATATATACACTTTGGTGAACTGTATCGCAACACTCTAGCCCAAAAAGTCATTTTTTCATCAGAAAAAGGGAGATATAAAATGTGTATCTTCTTTGTTAAATTATTGTTGCCACTGGTATGATGATCATTTAGTGTGGTTTTCTGAGTAGTAGACAGCTTCAAAAGTCAGAAATGATGAGGGGATTCAAAAATTGTGTGCAGGGATAAATTAAGCCTAAACATAGCTGCATACCTCCAAAAATAGGGGCATCCTAATTCCTGTCTGAAAATAGGAAATGTTCTTTAAAAAATGGGAATATTGAGATTTATAAGTGTGTGGGTATGTATGTCTAGAAAAATGGACAAAGCCTGAGAAAATGTGTGTGTGTGTGTGTGTGGGGGGGGGGGGGCAAAGGCCCAAAAATAGGGACAGATTTTAAATATTGCTATAAATTTAGAAGGCTGCTAGAATAAAAGGGTTTGTGTTAGCAAAAGCATGCATTTTTCTGAAGAATTTCAAATCTGCAGCAGAGACGTATGTCATTATTTAATTACTTCAGTCACCAGAACATCACAGTGATTTGCCAGACAATCACAAATTTTATGAGGAACAGACCTAACATATGAGACAAAAATCTGGACATTCTGCGAAAATCTGGACAGTTGAGAGGTAAAGTATCACTGTCCGAAGAATATTTTTTTCCCCTCAGAAATTGAAATGTAAACTTTAAAAAGGCAAATGCCTGCGTGCGTTACATTTAGGTAGCCACTCCAATCTTTGTAGCTGCTTTCATCTTTTTAAGTAATATAATCATCATTGGCGAATCTTGGAATTTTGGTCAGGTACTGTCTGAGACTGCCCATTAAAAGCTAACACCTGGCTCACACAAACATAGCAGGACTTCCCCTGCAAAGTCCCGACCTGACCTGCTACAGTAAGACTATTGTGAACCACAGAAGGTGGGTTGCTGCCAGAGAGTCTTGCATAACTCGTCCGTCCGTCTAATTCCTGAAAGCTGTGGGGAAATTGCAGAGAAGGGAGGCTGGACTTCCCTGTTTTCTGCTTATTTATTAAGCGCTCTTTGTGGTAAAACTCCGCAGTACTGCTACCCTCAAGTTAACCTGCTGTAGCCGTGCATCGACTGTTGTTTGCAAATGTCTTGTAATCGCAGCTACAATATAGCATTTCTATGCTTTCTTTTCCTTCTAGTCATCTCAGAGGAATGCACAATCCGCACGTTTTATATTGGAATAATGGAAGAGTTTTGGGACTACGCACCGTCCGGCCGCAATCTAATCACAGGACTTCATGTAGAAGATGATCCGTGAGTTTTCTTACTTGTTTAAACTGTTTTGATTAACCTCAAACTACTGCTTACTATGTATTTTTTTAATCAGAGTAATAACAGGAAATGCACCTGCAATTCCTAACTCATACCATCAGTGCCCAGGGGAATGGATGCAACTGTACCGCTATAAAACTGCTCTTTGTAATGTAGCTGCATTATCTAAAATGCAATTTGTATTTTCTATTGTAAAACATGAAAGGGGTCGTTGTGTGTTGTTCTTGTAGTATTTTACAACGAAACGCTTGTACTTCACCAGTATGTGTACTTTCTTTTTAATCAGTAATTTATTAACATTTATTTATTTATTTTTCTAGTCAGTATGATATGACCTGATTCAGTAAGTTTTCATAACTGTTTTTCATTAGTCATTTTCCATATCTGTTCTGGTCAAAGTTTCTGTACTTCATTGCAACCACTTACACAAACTTAGTGTTAAGTGTGAATTTGTCATTATGATAGCAGTTTCAAAATGTTAATCCATTTTTAGTTTTTTTAATGTCTAGGACATAAATATGAAGAAAATCAGGTATGTACTGCAAAATCAAGGAAGTTTGAGAGGTGTGATTTGTGGTAGTAGCCATATTTTTTAAAAATATTGTTCTTTCAACTAGATTAAACTTGTTAAGTATAAGTGCTTATTTTCCATGGGTGAAACAAGTGATCTGCATTTTTCCTGTCATACACTATGCTGCTGGAAATTCTGTGACTCAGACTTGGTCATTATACATTGCACAAATCCCTATTGGCTTAACCTTTTCACTTCTAATAATTTTCAAGAAGATTGTGAGCTTAGCAACTGTTTTTCATTATTTATTGTCCCTGGGTATAATGGGCAGTATCTCCAAAGTTGCTGGCCACATTCTGTTGAAGTGCTCATGCAATGACACTGTGGCAGTTATCAATGAAAGATATTCAGCTTGTTATTTTAGCTTCAGAGGCGAAGGAGGAGGATCAGCATAAATTTTAATCAAAGGAAAACTCCACCTAGGAACTCAAAAATGGAGTTATTTTAATACATCAAAATCCTGTAGGTGCTTCTTTTAATCCTGTAATTCAATCATCAAAAAAAGAGCCAAATGTCTCATCTTAAGTTTGTGTTATTATGATATATTTTATTTTAACCAGAGCATAAACATCTTTTTGTCTTCTACTTTCTTATTAATTTATTACATTGTAGCATATTAAGTCTTCAGCAAAACCCCAATCCTTGACCATAACAAAGTACCTACTATTTTTCTATGCTCTTCAAAGGGCAAACTGCTCTGTGTACTTTTGCAATGAGACCACACTCCTGAGTGTTATTTCCATGAAGCACACTGCTGAGTGTTGTGACCTCCAACAATCACGTTCCATAAACTGAACCTATGCTGTAAGCTTACCCCTTTACCCTTTTGTTTCAGTATCAGACGTTATGCAAGCGTCGCCACAGTTGTAGCACCAGTTCTATGTTAGGCTTATTCAGTCTCTTAGGAGCTCCTGTGACAGTGGATTTCCCTTTGCTTGTTGCCTTTTCACCTGATGCAAAATGTAATGCAAGCAGATGCATTTTCACTAGTTCTGCAATGATAGACAATCTTCATTCACTGCAAAGATATAGTTTGATGTGGTAACTGTACAGCAGTGAGTCCACAAGTTTTTTTTTTTTTCCTGCAAGAGCTTTACCTAGCCCATTCCACTTACTGGCCACTTTCTTACAGGTGAGTATTACTGGTTATATCCACAACAGTATTCTTATGTCACAGTGCTTCTATCAGTACACATATATTTTCCCATTTACCATTGTTGCCCACTTTACTATCTGTAAAGCACTTCTGCAGTCATCTCATACGAAATGATGAGCAGAGCTACTGTTAATTTGGCTGCTTAGATGGGAAACCATAAATTCATCCCAGGCTTAGCACCAATGTCCCTTATGGAACATAGGAGCATAGAAAAATATTAGGCAAGTGATCACATGGTCCATAATATGCCCAACCATATATACCTTTAAGCGGGCAATCATTAAAGCTGTTGCCAGTCTTTTCAAGCACTTAATAGTGTTCATCTCCAAACTCGAGCAGGGCAGTACATGATATTGTCAAAGAAACAGTAAAGTTCCAAACATGGCTTAGTTCAAAATATTTAATGGGTACAAAAAATACACAGGGTAAGCGCTTTCATGGACCAAAGCTCCACTTCATCAGGTCATAATAAAGCATGTCAGCAGTTACTCAACATTTAAACCTGTTTCATCCAATACAAATCAAGTTTGAGAGTGATGTAATAATTGGCATTAATTAACCCCTACTCAAGAACTCTTCTTTCAATGAAGCTAGGGCAATGTTCAAGTCAGTTTCTTTATTGTGAAGACGCATAATGCGATAAACTTGCCCCTTAAGGACATTCAATTTTGTATGGTTTGGATGCATACTGTTGTTGTGCAGGATACTGTTTTTCCTAACACTTTTCCTGTAAACTCTGGTGGTGACAGTGTCTAGCATATCCCTGTTGATCTGCACATCTTTGTTTGTTTGTGTCTTTTGGCTTTTCCCGGTTAGGGGTCGCCACAGCAGCACTCCGGTCCGCTAATGATTGGTAGTTGATTTTTACATGCTGAGTTACCAGCCCTGACGCACAAGGTATGCCCATTCATGCATGTCTCCACGCAGAAGACACTCTAGCTGAGAATTGAACTGGACAGCGTCTTACTGTGAGGTGACAACGCTACCACAGCACCACCACCGTGGGTTGATCTGCACATCTAAAAAGTCTATATTGGTAGCTGAATATTTATGAGAAAACTTTAGAAGATCATTCGTACTATTAATGTACTGAATAAACTCCAACAGTAAATGCTCCGTCCCTTTCCAAAGCAAAAAAACATTATCCACAAACCTTACATACCAACCAACTGAGGAGCTGTATCTGTCATTTGTAAGTACGTGTTGTGTCTCCCATCCTACCAGAGCCAGGTTGGCATAGCTGTTTGCACAAGCTGTGCCCATAGCCATGCCAACCTTCTGCAAGTAAAGTACTTCATTGAAAATGAGCACATTGTTCAACAGAATGATTTTCAAAAGACTGCAAATCAGTCTGCCCTTGTCATTAGATACATTGTGTGTGTGTAATAGAGACCTAACACTCTCTATTCCCCATTCATTGGGTATCACGGTAAAGAGTGAAGCAATGTCTAGTGTAACAAAAAAACACGTACCATTAATATTACCAAGTTGGCTAGACAGCTGAGAAAGGAAATCTTTAGTATCCTTTAAAACAGTCTCACACTTATTCAAAACATTACGTAGATTTTTCTCCACAAAAAATAGACAACGGTTCTGTAAGCCAGCCCCTGCTGGACACAATAGGTTTCATAGGTGGTCTATAAAGATCTTTGTGTATCTTGGATAGCCCATATAGCATAGGGGTGATGTAATTGTAGACTTTAAAATACTCAAACAATGGCTCTGTTATTAAACCAGTAATCAATAGATCAAATATTAAAAACTCAACTTTCTCTATAGCACCTGTCAAAGTATACAACGGTATGGGAAAATAGGTGTCTGTGTCTGCTAATAATTCCATCATCAAAGAGATATACAAACATTTGTCCAGCACAACTATGGCTCCACCTTTATCAGCTGGTCTTACTTCAACACTATTTAAACATTTCAACTCAGATAAAGCCTGCCTCTCATCAATAGTCAAGTTAAAAAAACAATCATTCTGTTTATCTAAAATTTTTTGTCTCAGTTGCCTCTGTAAACAAATCAATAGTAGAGTTGGGAGGGGGTACAAATACACTAGGTTTCTTAAAAACACTATCATTACAAACAGCACCCTTAAACATTGTTTTCAAAGTTAAAGTCCTGCCAAACATGTGTAAATCTTGTAGGACATCAGTTAAAACTGCCAACTGTGCTAGTACAAAAGTCAAGCCTCTATTCAGAACTGCAGTCTGTGTCTCAGTTAACACAATAGAGGAAAATGTTGTATACTGAACCTGTTTGGTTCTTTTCACTATCCTTGCTGTGTCTTCCTCGCTCTGAATCCATCTTATCCTGGGATTCTGAAACCGATTCCTCGATCTCCCTTGTATTTTTAGTGGTTCTTTCAGTAAAAAGGAATTGGAATCACCTGTTGAATCAGTCAATGATGTTGCTTGAGCTGCTAATACCGGTAGAGGAGTGCACATGATGCTTCACCTCTACCAGTATTAGCAGCTCAAGCAACGACATTAACCATGGGAATATAAAGCTTGGCTTCGTAAGGTCCTCACAAATCACTAGCTTAGTAAGTAGTTAGGAACCTATGACTCTATGTTACTGTGGTGGCTCACTGTTCTGCTATGCCAACTGTGAGCACCTACTACTCTGTCATAATACCCATGCCAATTTCCACAATTATCTGCAGTGACGTGCATGTATTTTCATCTAGGATTATATGCTTGTATTGTTGTGATAAAACTTGCAATTCACTACAAATCAATGACATTTTACTACAGCTGGGATCAGGTAGCTAACACAATGTACTCATATATTCTTCTAAAATGTGCTTTGCCACTGCCAAAGAGCTTCAATGTCAATGTAAGTGTTCATTGGTCAATGTGCAACACTGGCGAGAAAAGAGCACAACAGGATTGTCAAATACAGATGTTCCGCTCTCAGCAGTTAACAACACATATTTGCCCATGAATAGTTTTTACTGAGGGAAAAAGACACATCATAACAAAATGAATGTGTGCTGTCCGTATAATTTCAGCACTCAGTATACTGGCTCACCAATTATGATGTCATAGTAATGCACTTCATTCATGCATTTTTAATGACCTACCTCAGTTTACCTTATGAAACCATTTTTCTCACGTTTTCTTTCCACAGTTTTCAACTGATTGCCGTATGTTTTATATTTATTACACAGATACCACAACAGAGGTCCTTCCATTTAATGCATTGATTCATGAAAATAATGGAATGGGTGGTTTCCTTGCTTTAATATTTCACTCTTTCTCTGCATGGAAGCTTAGCCATGCTTTGCTTCACCTACACTCTTCTTTAATTTACTATGCAAGGTGCTATTACTTTCTGCTGCCTGATTTCCTCATCTCACCACTACTCCAGATAGTAGGTAATGCTATCCTTACATCAAAAGATGTACACTCCATTCATGCATGGAAGGCATCCCTCACCAGTTTTTCTACATGAGACATGTTTAAATGCTTTATCCTACAATATACCTCTCCTTCAAACACACTGCTTAATACTGCATCATGCTACTTGCTGTTATATTTAAAGTAACTCACAATTCTCTAAGAAGTATGTATGACAAAGCATCACATTATAATACACAATAAAAAAAGATCAGTCACATGACAAAGGTTCATCATGAAGGAGACTGACAAAGGGTTGAGAGTTGTATAGACAGCTGTTCCTCCCTATGCAAAACTAGCTGCTCACATAGATGATTGAGTGCACTTAGAAATGGACTGAAATGTCCATTGCACAATGTGGAATTCAATTCAGCATTTATCAGGCTACTGGCAAAGCTTTAGAATGGCTGTGGTGAATAACATGGATGTGGAGGGAGAGGAGAGTTCTGGGACATATTCTATACTTAATAATCTCGTTATGCCATCATCAGATAGTTATACTCCTTTACATGTTATTTCTGCATGTTTATTATTGTAATTAACTTTAAAATCCAGAAAAAGACAATTACTGTCATGTATTTCTTATATGACATTATCTGCTTACTGTCAGTCAATGGTGTACTGATTACATGCATGCTACCAAGAATGCACTCCTTTGAAACGACTGAAGTCTATACATCAACATGGAAAATCTGACTTTCATAGAACTCCTTGCAGTTTTAAAGCGAGCATGCTCATAAGGAGGATGAGGTTTTAAAGTGAGCATGTTCATAAGGAGGATGAGGTTTTAAAGTGAGCATGCTCATAAGGAGAATGAGGAGGTTTGGGTAAGACAGCAGGCATCTTTAAAAACAGGGTCAGTGCAAACAATATAATCTTGAAGAGTCAGAAGTGACAGGGATCAAGGTAGAGATGACCAAGGTCCCCTCCCCACTCATATACACCCCAATACTAATTAACACAAGAAAATGTGCCATTACACAGCAATGCATCCAGATACCATTAAAACTGAATTATTATACACAAGCAAATTTGCACATCATCACTATTGAAGATACTGTGCAGTGTTTAGTCTTCTTAAACTGTGCAGCAGAGATTAGCACTCATCAATAGAAGTTACAAAGTAACTAATAATTTCTTTTCTTACAGCAATGGTAATATTTTATTAAGTAATATTTGCAGTACAGTATCCTGTTTTGTTTAAGACAGACAAATCCTGGATCAGCTTCATAGCATGACCCAATGGCAGATAGGTTTTCCTAGATTTGGCTATGTATTAAACAAAAATGCATTTTTTTGTTGAAGAAGTATGCATCCATAATGCTTGCAATACAGTTATTACACTCCAATTTTAAAAAGTCTCCAATGACATCAACAAAATATCAATTTGTTTGCTACTACTGTTTTCTCTAGCTCCTATCCTTATATTACATACTTTCTCCTACTACTTTATTACTTCAACTTTCTATCATCCTAATCATACAACCCCAATTTTCTCTCCATTTTTGTTTACATGTTACCTCTGCATATTTTTTATCAAACTTGTTCCTGCTAAGCTATGTAATCTCTATAGTTAGTGTATAATTAAAAAATGTTTTGTGTGTGTGTGTGTGTGTGTGTGTGTGCGTGTGTGTGTGTGTGTATATATATATATATATATATAAATATATATTTATATATATATATATATATATATATATATATATATATATATATATATATATATATATATATATATATAGTATATATAGATATATATAGATATATGTATAAATATATATATATATATATATGGTATACATTCATTTGAGCATCCACACCAACCTTGAACGGGTTTAACGCCAAATCAGAATGTCAAATTTGAAAGTGGCGAACAGTCGCAATGTCACACAAAACACCAAATGCGACATCTCTGACCGCTCTACCACCTAAACAAGTGCTACCATGGGTCAAAAATGGGAGATATTGTGTGTTTTTCATATCTCTGCTTCTCAATTTTGAAAATCCGCTGCACTGCTTTCACACATTTTATGATCGGCCATCCACCGGCCGATCAAATGCATGTATACCTATATATATATATATATATATATATATATATATATATATATATATATATATGTATATATATGTTAACTGGGAAAGCCCAACTTGGAACAAAGCCAATTTTCAGTGGAGGCCCAGGGAGAAATGCTCCAGGTGCATGTCTTTGTAATGTGGGAGGAAACTGGAGTACCCAGAGGAAACCCACATGAACACAGGGAGAACATGCAGACTCCACACAGAAGGTACCCCAGCCAAGAATCTAACTGGAGAACCTCTTGCTGTGAGGCGACAATGCTACCGCTGCACCACTGCTCCGTCCTATATATTTATGTATTTCAAAAGACGTGGTAGGTAAATTGAGTACTCTAAATCAGCCATAGGTGTTAGTGTGTCTGCATTTGTGTGGTATGGAAGAACAACTATGACTGTGTTAGCCAACCAGCAGTGTCAACATTGTCTCTTGATTATTATCATTGTTGAAGTGGTTGTAGATGGAAAAAAATCTTGAATTGACTATTCTATAAATTACTGTATTAGTCTGTTGGATTTGTAATTATATTTTATGTAAACTTACCTTGTGGAGCTTTTCTCTTTAGGACTCAAAAGGGGCCAAAAGTCCAGTCGGACCATCCTACTTAAAAAACTGGAAATAAATAATTGAACGATCAAATAAATACAATAAAGGACAAAAAGGTTACAGACACAATAACCAATCTACATGCAATCATATTCTAATCCAGGAACACAAACCATCAAAAATTGAATTTAAGATGATTTTAGGACAACTGACCGTTGTAATGACTATAGAGTTTTTTCCTGCCAGAGTAATATTTATTATGCCAATTCTTATGGCAAGCAGTATAAGACTTTGCACTGATTATAAGCCATATGCTTGATAAAATAAAACAATGTGTAGTCCTAACACCCTTCCAAATGTGCTACTCCAGCATTTAGTGGCTTTAAGAAAACTGAATATTTTAAAAATATAAAAGTACTATAAGAAATAGGCCAACACAGAGGGTCTATGGCTAACAAAGTTCGCAGATGACTGCAAACTGGGAGCCATTATTGAATCCCCAAATGATGTGGACATTCTCCAAAAGGTCTTCACTGAGACCTGATTTGCCTGCTGTCAAAGCCATGGCCTAAGCTCAACACCAAAAAATGCATAGTCATCCCCTTTGGGAAAATCCTGTGCCCATGAACTACCACATAGGTGGTAGTCCACTTAACACCAAAAGTGTGATAAGAGACCTAGGGACACAGGTGGACAGTAGCCTCTCCTTTGATAACCACATTGCCACGGTGGTCAGGAAATCCTTCTACGTGGCACACCACATCACAAAAGGTTTCTCATCCAGAAAAAAGGAGGTCATTGTTCCTCTCTACTCAACCCTCATTAGACTAATTATAGAGTACAATGCCCCGTTTGGTATGTACCTCATGAGACATTTACAACAACTGGAAAGGCCACATAAATATCTCACAAAGAAGATCACCAGCCTCAAACAGATGCCCTATGCAAACTGTCTCAAAAAACTCCAGCATTACTCCATCGCATATCGCCTATTCAGAGGCGATCTCTGCCTAACATACAAAGCTATGTCAAACACAGAGCTGTTGGACATGCTACACTTAAAGAAATCCCAGTCCCTCTGAGCCACGTGCTCCAGGGACCTAAACCTTGTCACCACAATAAACAAAACATACTGGAGGGATAGGTTCCTCTCCCAGAGACTTCCCATACTCTGGAATAGACTGCCCATTCATGTCAAGCAAAGCACCTCATTAGCCTCTTTAAGAAAAATCTTGACGATTGGATGGAAAATAGGAACTTCGCCCCGGGGATCACTTCTGTGGCTCAGCTTAACAGGGGCCCAGGAAAATAATTTTTTGGATGACAAAAAACAGGTAATCTTTATGGCTAGGCTTATCTAGACCCCAGGGCCAATAGCCTAGTACCTACCTATGAATATACGAACCTATGAAATATACTGACCTTATTAGTGAAATCATAAGCTAACCTGATTTCAGTATGTGGGTGCTTGTGTGCTGTTGCAGTTAGAAAACCTGTAGTCATTTTTTACTTATTTGTTTATTTTTGTTGTTAAATTTTCAGAAACAAATCAATCTGCCACACATTCCATGACTTTCTGTGCAGCAGATCACTGGCTATGTTTTATGAGGACAAATCTTCTCACACACATAGGATGGGACATGGAGAATTTGGGCAGCTTGCTGCAGTCAGAAGCTAAGAACTTAAGATCATTAACATAGCAGAACAGCAAAAAGGGATGAGGCATACCAGTTTACTGTTATTTATAGTACAACTGGATGACCCCAATAACATAAAATCTCCACCCACACTCAAGGCATAGAGCTTGTTGACATCACCATTTCATTAAAGTAAGTAACAAACACAACAGCTGGTCATCAGTGTCAGTCTCCCCACTTAATAGTCAGAACAGATTAATTTCAATATTTTAATAAAACAAGTGCCTAACTAGATAACCAAAATAACCTAGGTGTTGTTCACTATCCGTCAGCCCACACCCCTGCATCCCATGCCATAAAGCTGCATTGTGGAACTAAGACTGTTTATGTGTGGGGATCAGTGTGATCATGGCATACATCACTGATGTAATAGTTGCAAAGTTTGAGTTCTATTTCTCGGCACACAAATGTATTAAAAAGAGCAAAGATTAACTATTACCAATGAAATCGGATAGCAAAAGGGATCTGCATCCTTCTAAAAAGTACACAGCAAATGTGGGCGGTTTAGGGGAAAACTTCACAACAAATATACACTTGTGAAGTACCAAATATATACAGACAACAACTTTGATTTAAACTGCATTTTAGTTGTGGGGGACAGCTATTTCTGCATAGTATTAAATACAGAGGAAAACAAATAAATAATAGCACATACAGCATTGCTTCTTGTCTCTATCAGAAGTTGTGAATAATTTCTTGCTATGGACAACATAATGACCTGAGTTCACCAAGAGTTAAATATATCCATCAACACAGTGCAGCATACAATCAAGGCAATGCATTATTCAGATGTTAGTATGTCGCTACCGTATGGTGATACAATGTTATGGTGTGCTGCACATTTGGCTTTGTTTTGGCTTACTTTTTATAAAGTGTGCTGTACTTCTACAACATTCTCTTGTGCCTTTTGCTTAACATATAGCATTCTAATCAAACTATTAACATTGAATAGGATGTTTTTAATTTTTCATTGCTTTCTTGTTGATCTTGACCGTAGCAGTTCATCCAATTGCATATGTACCATTTGTTTCTTCTAAAAGGCAGAAAGTCTGGTAGGGATACCCAAAGCCATCACGCTAATAGTTTGCTTTGCTTATGCCTACCCAACACTACCTTTCTAACAAATGTCTTATGTGCAGTGATGTTAGTGTGGAAAAAGCTGCCCATGCTTTCAGTGCATGCATCAATCTGTAAATGCTAGTTACATTGTATGCCATCTGCAAGATCTGTTCTCTACTGCAGGCCAAGCAGTAAAACAACCTGGTGTACAACACTTCTAGTCTTTCTTATAGAAGTGTGAACAATGCCATTCAGTGTCATTAGTATGATAAATTTTGTCATGGGGGGAGAAATAGATCAACTTGGATTTAAAAATGACAGATCATTTTTTTTGGGGGGGCTGCAGTTCTCAAAGAGACTTTCCTCCATCTGTCACACTGATCCATTAATTCTACTGGCTTCCCAGCCTTTGTATATTAATTTACATTTGCTAACTGAATTACTGGCCTGCCTGTGCTGAGGACCCTTTTTCAGCCATGACAAAATAAATAAATAAATAAGTAAACACTCTCATTGCTCATTAAAGTTGACAATAGAAATACAGCTGTATAGTCTTTCGGAGTAATCGTCTTAAGTTTTCTGTAATTTAACTATGAATCCAATCTGTATTTGTGCTGCACTTTATTATGGTGTAGCAAAACAAAATGTCCTCAGTTTTGAAATTAAAAGGTAGATTCTAGTATAGGAGAGTAAGGTAACACTTAGCAAAAATGACATATATCACTGAGGTAATAAATGAATGTAATAGACATATCTATACCTACACTAATATTTTATAACTATATACTAAACTAAATTAAGAATATTAATTTTAAGTTGAACATAGCTAAATTCTTGCAGCAAATAATTACAGTGCTGATAATAGAAATACCGCCGCAAGTACAAATGTATATAGCTAAAGAGCTGGTATAGAAAACTAAACATTCATTCTTTCTGGCACCAGTGTGTAAGCCCCTATGCTTAGTATGGCCTAGCGGAGGTCAACAGCTGGTCAGCATGGATGATTATGTAGCCAGCTTTATGGTTAACCATTTTCTCTGAAGTAATAGTATTCAATTTCTTTTACTGAGTATTCCTTTTTTTTGAAGTTATCAGTATTATCAAATCTCTTACCACTGTCTGGTATAATGTTCCAGTTTAAGGGGCAAGCATGGAGAAAGCGTTTTCAGAGTACTTTAGATTGAAATAAGGCCTTATAAATTGCAAGGGTTGCAGCTTTCAAGGATTTGGAGCTCGTATATAAATATATATATATATATATATATATATATATATATATATATATATATAGTTACATTTGTTTACTTAGATAGTGTGCTACCACAGCTGATGGTTTGCAGGTACTGCCTTGGTGAAATCATTTAAAAAGAAAACAAAAAGTGGAAGAGAGAGGCAGTAAGATTCACATATCAAAAACAGAACATAAAGTGATATACAACAGAATATGTTCAGTAACAATTAAAATATGTCGTAATAATTATCAAAGGAACATACATTTTGCAATTCTAATTGTTTATATTTCGGACATATATCATAGTGGGAAAAGCTGTGAGTTAATAAGAGTCAAGGCAAAGGAGGGTTAGGAGAGAGGGGTTAACAGGTATTAGAAGCTGATAGAGAGACTAAGGCCTGAGGCTGAGAGGCCCTTAGGTGATGTGGCCTATTGTGTGGAAAGTACCGTTTAATTTGTTATGGAGAATTTTTTTACATTCATCTCTGATGGTGGAGAAAGGGGATTGCAGTACCTTTAGGTGTGTGTACATGTATGGAAGGGAATTGCCATGGTTCAGAAGCAAGGATAGAGAAAGAGTAGTTGGTGTAGTGTAGACTGGTTTCTGGGGAGTGCAGTGGAGGTGTTGTTTGGGGAGAAGTATCTGAGGTTGCATTGTCTGTGTTTACTGTAAAGATTGGCAGCTAGTTTGGGAAATGAGTTAGGCTGGAGGAGCTTGAAGATGAGAGAGCCTAGTAATATGTCTGCTCTGTGCTGCACTTGCCTTTTTAGGTATGAGGCTGTGGTGGTCATGAGAAGGTGAGTTAAGGTTGAAGCAAAATATATCATTTTTGGTAGTCTGTAGTGTGAAGGAGGTTTTCTTTGAGGTTGTGACTGTCATGGACAGTCCATATTCCAGTCTGACCAGGAGGACTCCATTGCCTATAGCTGCTCTGGCTGGGCTGGATGTGTAGGGTACGATTTTCCTAGTCCAGAAGAGAAGTGTGCAACTTTCACCCTTGATTTCTCAATATAGTCATGGAATGTTAGTGATTGGTTTAGCCATAAACTGAGTTTTTTTAAGGAGTTGATTGATCGTTTCTGTTAGTGTGCCATAAAAGGGTAGTGATATTGAGTAACTCTGGTGTTTTTTTGTTTTTTTTTAATATTTTGTTGGTGCCAAATATCATGCTGTAGTTCAACATTATGTTGTGGTTAATGAACCAGGAATTGAGGAAGTTAACCTTGAAAGATAAAATTGGGTAATTAAGTAGTCAGCATAGACTGGCTTATACTACCCCTAAATAACCTCTTTTCCAGGGGCAAATGATCTATATGTTATATTACTTTAACTAGGTCAGATGAGGAGGAGGATGGTCTAGGACTTATATACTGGGGTTTTCTCCATCCACACACTGCAGATGTTTTGATTTGTTTATATCATGCAGCATATATCTGCAGTGGAATACAAGCTGATACTTAGACCAAACTCCCATGTGTGTAGATGTTGGAACATTTACGAATATCACATTGCTACTTCCAAGTTTTTTGGAGTCCTTCATATGTGGTCTCCGCTAGGTACTGATTCCAGTAGCACCTGTTCCTTATCTTCCACTTGAATAGGACAGGAAAGTTAGTCCTCATTTTCCAACACTTCCAGTAGAAAGAGACAAGAGCTAGTCCTCAGCTGCTAATACCCTACCCTCTGGCTGACCTTGCTTTAAGCAAGTCACTAGCTCAACACAGCTCATCGACATCATAGGTGGGCAGAGCTGTGTCAAGGGTCATATACATGACGATATATGAAGAAATAGCTATGCTGAATTTTCTAAATGAAAATATTGAAAAAGTTATGAAGCTGTGTTTTTCAGCTGGACTCTAAGCTTATAATTTTGTTAGATTCAGTTATTTATTTGCTACCTTTCTTTTATAAAGAAAAAGAAAAGAAAAAGAAAAGTTGCTATAGCTGTACAGGGTGTGTTGCCATGAATTTCAGATGGATTGCAGCACATCTAAAATAAGCTGTGCATATATTCAAATGCTGAATGACTCAAAGGAAATTAGAAGTAGCTTTATAATAAGTATTTCATCAAACTCAGTGGGAGGTAGCTATTCATAGTTATTTGAGTACTGCCAGAAGCACATCTTTCTGTCTGAAACAGTGGCATTTCTAAGCAGGTGACCTCATCATACTAGCAATGAAAATCATTTCATGACTCGGCATTGACACTGGGGAAGCAGTACAGTTTGTATGGCACATTGACTTGTGCAACGTCAGATAAGCTCACAGACACTGGCAGTGCATTTTAAAGTTGTACAGAAATATTCTGCCACAAAATAAAACTGAACTGTTGAGAAAACATATTTAACTTTCATACCTGAGGAGAATGATCAATGTCTTATGTTGTCAAATAATGGTAAAGGCAAGCTGCTGAACTATGCAGCAAACAACAAATGCAGAAAACTACCACTTTTTATCATTACCTGCATAATCATGACAGTAGTTGAAGATATGCACACTGCATGC
>NC_056735.1:855473248-855505748 GCF_019279795.1 Protopterus annectens | reverse complement strand
GATAAAACAGAAGTCATTAATCACAAAATAGTAATCATATTTTATTATCAATTTATGGGTTTTTAATGAATTTTGATAATGTATACAGTAAGACCTGATTTACATACTTGTATCAATAGTAATGTATTTTAGTATGTTAATATATTTGTTCCTGTTTCTTGTATATAAACTTTCAATAACAATATTTTTAAAAAGAAGTTTTCTACATCCTAGACATATTATCACAACTACTATAATTCCGCTAATCCTAAAGTAAAATTTCAAGAAACACACATAGAAATCATATACAAACACACACACTCAAATCACGGTAATCCTCCTAGGACATCCCCTGTAAACCCAAGTCACATGTAATTTAATAAAACACCACTTATCTAATTGTCTAACCATTTTGTTGGAAAATGTCGGTCAGTATTTTGTCTTTTCATCCCCTCTTGTACATATTTGGTGGTCCATTAGTTAAGAATAATTTGAAGCCTGACTAGGCCAGAGCATGATAACAAAAATATGTTAGCTACTTATGCAGTTTTGGCCATTACAATCCATGGCATATCTAGGGTTGCCACCTTTTCAAATGGCCAAAGTGGGACATTTTCGGGACACACATCAGATTTTACAGGCCGACACATACCCACGGTCAGTACAAAGGATAGAACATAACATTTTTTCCTAAATAAAAGCTTATTCTTGTAGCAGTTTAGTTGCTTATTATGTTTCTTGTAACATGTAGGTATTTTAGATACAGAAATAACTATTTTATGCAACTATTACATAAAATATGGGACATAATTATGTCCTGCAATCTCAGGACATTTGCCCTTTTTAATATTTTTTGTCAGGACACAACTGCCCAAAGAGGGACTGTCCCTGTCAAAGTGGGACAGGTGGTAACCCTAGGCATATCACATGCCTGTGATACCAGTGAGTAAGTGGGTTCTGCTATGACACATTGAGATCCACTATGCCAAGTAGATAAAACATCTAAAATAATGCCTGAAAACCAGAAGGGCAAAAAAATTAACTTTAAATAAATATTTTTCCTAGGGGGCAAGCTCCCTACACCATTATATATCCCAACTCCAAGGTCATACCAAATGGAAGAAGGGAGAAATCTCCCAAAATATGTGAATTATGGTTGGTACACACTTAGAAATCATTTCAGAAATGATTTCCCTTTGGAGCAATGACTGACATTGTGGTCCTGAGTTTTTTTTTTTTTTCCTTCAGGCTATTAACACTCAATGAATTTTACCTTGTCCACCTGTAGAGGGGATCAGTAATTGCTGCAAGTATAATTTTTTACACTGAAACATTTAAGATACAGATGTTAAATGTCACAAAAAGTGTAGACTCGTTGTTAGCAGTTTCATCATCACAGAGCAGTTAGGGGTAACTGCCTTCTAACTGTATGTTCAAGGACCTCAGATGTTTAGAAAAGTGAGAATTTAAATGTGATTTTAGGGAAATATGCACTAATTCTGAATTTGTATTTCAGGGAATAACCTGTTTGCCAAGGTATAATTTTTTAATTAATATATATAAGTAACGGAGGTTCTCATGCATAAAATGATATGGTAACAGTTGCAATGGTCAAACTGAATGTTTATTGACCTGGCAAAGTTTTAAGCATGAACCACTCACATGTACTCAGATTTTAACTTCCAGTTAGAGTAGTAAGTGACAGCTTCCAAAGGTTTGTCAACTGTATGAACAACTGTTCTGTGAATGAACATGTTACAGAGAACCCATCCTGTGACAGTGCCATGTCTTCCAGAGATTTATGCAAGGGTTTCTGCTTTTCTTAGTACTTTAAGTCCAACAGCTAAAGTAAAATGAAACCTTAATATGTTATTTTGTATGTATGATAATCTACCAACAATCACTAACATTAGATATAGTCAAAACAGAAATAGAAATTACATTTTCAGGTGTTACTACCCATCTGTAAAACAGGCATCTCTTCACATTACAATAAAGACCAAGTGTCTGAAATTTGCTAATCATCAGAGCATTAGTAAAATTCACAGTAAATGGCTGTTATTAAAATATAACTATTATGATCTTAAAAGCTTAAAGATTTATGTCATTATTTTGCATTAACAAAAGTAAAACCATATATTATGTGTAACATAATGCCCTACTAGATCACCTTTCTCCTGATGTTCTCTGTCTCACTGAAACTTTGCTCAAGCCAAGCACCTTAGATAGTGAAGTCATACCAACAGGTTACAATATATTTAGACATGACCGCACTGCCAAAAATCTAGAAGTACCCATTGACAGCCATCAACCCTTCCAAAATACTACCACTGAATTAATTACTACTAAACTACACATCAATAAAAGCAAAAGTATAAATAAAATCTGTGTCTACATCCTCCCAGGAAAAAACATACCAGTACTTGAGGACATACTAAACTGGCTATCAAATAATTATCCCCAGGAAACCATTGTACTCGGAGATTTTAATATAGACTGGTACTCATGCTCTTCAGAACCCCCCACTTTCCCACATTAACCTTCATGGTTTCTCACAAGTCATATCCTCCCCCACCAGAATCACTAAACCTAACAATAAAGAAACTATATTGGACTGGATGCTTATTAACAATCACCCACTCATGTATAAAGTCAGAACCTTGCCCGACGACATAAGTGATCACCACCTCACCTATATCATCAGGCAAAAGGCTGAAATCCACAAACAACCCACCTATAAAACAATCAGAAACAAGAAAGATTTTAACCTAAAGAACTTTCAAACAGACCTTAAGCTTTGCAACTGGTGAGTTCTAAAGTATCTCCCACTAGAAGAAGCTGTACAATACTAAATTCTTATCCATCCTATTCAGTCACGCTCCAGCTCGTACCATTAGGACTAAAACCAAAAGCAACCCTTGGCTTGCAGCTGCAATTAGGCAGAAAATCTTACTAAGAAATAAAGCTTGGGCCACTTGGCGTACCTCAAAAAATGTCACAGATCAACTCCATTAGAGACAATTAAGGAATCACAAAAAAATCTGTCACTACCGACAAAAAGAACTACTATCACAACCTACAACAAAAACACCAGAACAAACCAAGTAGATTCTGGGCAACTTTAAACACACTGCTCCATCCAGGACTATCTACCACCCTTGTCCCCTCAACTTACAAGTCATATTCTCCAGCAGAGGTAGCCAACTCCTTCAATAGCTTCTTTACAGAAACTATCTAAAACCTAGCCAATAACTTATTCCCCAGTGCACCAAATCAATCTGCTTCTACACCCATTACCCAAAATACCTTCAAATTTCAACGTCTCAACTTCATTTATCCTTAAACTAATTAGAAAACTAAAACCAACTACCCTTGCCGCAGATCTCCTATGAGCAGGCTGCCTCCTTACTCTAATTTGAAAACTAAAGCCAACTACCATTGCCACAGATCTCCTACCAGCAGATTACCTACAAAAAGCAGCAGATGCTGTAGCTGACCCTATATCCATTATGAGCAAACAATCCATATCTGAAGCTATCATTCCCACTACCTGTAAAGTATCCCATATCATTCCAATCCACAAGGGAGGCAGTTGCACTGACATCCCAAACTACAGACCCATAGCAATACTCTCTCCTATAGCCAAAGTCCTGGAAAATGTATCCAAAGACAGCTCCTAGCCTATCTTCTTGATAACAATCTCCTGTCAAACTCTCAACATGGCTTCAGATCAAACCACAGTACCACCATTGCCCTACTATCCTTCACCAATCCCAAAAATCACAAATGTAATGGCAATAAACTCTCCTCAGCCATCTTCCTAGATCTTTCCAAAGCTTTCAGCTTGGTAAACCACCAATTTCTCCTGCAAACCCTAGAAACACTCTCCCTAGACACCCATGCTATACAATGGTTTAAGTCATATTTGGAAGGTAGGCAACAGGCAGTCCTGTGGAAAGACAACCTATCTACCCTCTTACCTATAACTCGTGGTGTCCCCCAAGGATTCATCTTAGGGCCCCTCTTATTTTCCATTTTCATTAATGACTTGCACACAGTAATACCAGACATTACCTGTATCCAGTACGCAGATGACTCCACCCTGATCTGCTCTGCCACAACCCCAGATGAGCTATAGACACTATCTCAAAGCACATTTACCATGGTAGAAAACTGGCTCTTCTATCGTCGTCTAATATTAAACCCCCAAAAAACAAACTGCTGCTGTTCTCATCATCCCGTAAGACCTCCTCTCTAACCTTCTCCATCACATCTAACAATGGCACTACTATATCACCAGACCCCTCAACCAAACTACTAGGAGTCATAGTCAACAACAACCTAAAGTTTGACCTGCATATCGACCACACCATCAAAACAGTAAATAAAAAACTTGGCTCTCTACATAGAATCAAACCTTTCTTAACTCCCCTTGCCAGAACTGTCCTTGCTCGTACTCATCTTCTATCCACACTTCTCTACACCCCCCCCCCCATTTAGCAACCTGAGTAAAACCTCCCTGAACAAGCTCACAACCTGTTATAATCACATTGCCAGATTTGCCACTGCCTCTGCCTACAGGACCCATCATTGCCACAATCTCAGACTACTAAGCTGGCTTGAACTACCTAACCTTCTAATAACCAACCAACTAATAATCACCCACAAGATTCTCTATCAGCCCAAATGGACACACGATCTTAATACACTCATCACCCCCTACCATAACCTTAAAACTCTCCTATCCTCTAACAAAATGTTAGCCTACACCTTCAAAGCAAACAACTCAGCTGGGGAAGCTCTATTTATGAACTCATTTGGTAAAGTCTGGAACTCTCTCCTTACAGAACTAACCTTACAACCCTCTCCAACCCAATTTAAAAAATACCTTACTCAATACTTCACGTCACAATGGCTCTGTCCTTGCTCCACCCCTAACTAACTCCCCACACTTTATAACAGTGTCTCTAATTCTAACTATATTACTCTACTGCCATGTGATTAAGTGAAATCTAAGATGTATAAGATGTAACACAATTATATACGCACCTCTTGCTTCTTGATCTAAGAACTTCAAAAATTACCTCCAAATACATTGTACAACCTGAATTACTCTTATAATGGAATGGTTTCAATATGTAATTATGTAAATATTATTCTGCTTTCATTATGTAATTATTAAGAATTACTCTGGATTGTATTTCTCTATTGGATTTCCCAGAGTATTATGTTGTCTGTCTTATTTCTACTGTATGGACCTTTTCTCCCCGGGCCTCCGCTGAAAATGGACATATATCAAGTCGGACCTTCCTGGTTAACAAATGTAAAATAAAATAAAATAAATAAATAAAACAGCCTAGGAAGGTTTGGAAGTTCACCATTGCCAATCAGTAAGTAAAGAGGTAAGGGTGGGTTGGAAGTTTATGACTTTTGAAATAGATATCTGGATAGAGTAAGGAGGACAAGGAGACATGGTGGTGGAATAAGGAAGTACAGGAGAGTATACAGAGGAAGAGGCTGGTGAAGAAGAAGTGGGATTGTCAAAGAGATGAAGAAAGTAGACATGAGTATAAGGATATGAGGCGCATGGCAAAGAGAGAGGTGGCAAAGGCTAAGGATAAGGCATATAGAGAGTTGTATGAGAGATTGGACACTAAAGAGGGAGAAAAGGACCTGTACTGATTGGCTAGACAGAGGGACAGAGCTGGGAAAGATGTGCAACAGTTAAGGGTGATAAAGGACAGTGAGGAAAACGTACTCACAAGTGAGGAGAGTATGTTGAGTAGATGGAAAGAGTACTTTGAAGGGCTGATGAATGAAGAGAATAAGAGAGAGAGAGAGAGAGAGAGAGAGAGAGAAGGTTGGATGATGTGGGGATAGTGAATCAGGAAGTGAAGCAGATTAGCAAGGAGGAAGTAAGGACAGCTATGAAGAGGATGAAGAATGGAAAGGCTGTTGGCCCAGATGACATACCAGTGGAAGCATGGAGGTGCTTAGGAGAAATGGCAGTGAAATTTTTAACCGGATTGTTTAATGAAATTTTGGAAAGTCAAAGGATGCCTGAGGAGTGGAGAAAAAGTGTTTTGGTAGCTATCTTTAAGAATAAGGGTGATGCGCAGAGCTGCAATAACTACAGAGTGATAAAATTGATCAGTCACAGCTTGAAGTTATGGGAAAGAGTAGTGGAAGCTAGGTTAAGAAGGGAGGTGATGATTAGTGATCAGCAGTATGGTTTCATGCCAGGAAAGAGCACTACAGATACAATATTTGCTCTGAGAGTCTTGTTGGAGAAATACAGAGAAGGTCAGAAGGAGTTGCATTGTGTCTTTGTGGACTTAGAGAAAGCATATGACAAGGTGCCTAGAGAGGAGTTGTGGTATTGTATGAGGAAGTCGGGAGTGGCAGAGAAGTATGTAAGAGTGGTACAGGATATGTACAAGGGTAGTGTGACATTGGTGAGGACTGCGGTGGGAGTGACAGATACGTTTAAGGTGGAGGTGGGATTACATCAAGGATCAGCTCTGAGCCCTTTCTTATTTGCAGTGGTGATGGACAGGTTGACAGATGAGATTAGACAGGAGGCCCCGTGGGCTATGATGTTTGCAGATAACATTGTGATATGTAGTGAGAGTAGGGACCAGGTTGAGGAGACCCTGGAGAGGTAGAGATATGCTTTAGAGAGGAGAGGAATGAAGGTCAGCAGGGCTAAAACAGAATATATGCGTGTAAATGAGAGGGAGGGTAGAGGAATGGTGAGGATGCAGGGAGTAGAGTTGGTAAAGGTGGATGAGTTTAAGTACTTGGGATCAACAGTTCAGAGTAATGGTGAGTGTGGAAGAGAGGTGAAGAAGAGAGTACAGGCAGGGTGGAATGGGTGGAGAAGACTGTCAGGAGTGATTTGTGACAGACGGGTACCAATAAGAATGAAAGGGAAGGTCTACAAGAGGGTAGTGAGGCCAGCTATGTTATATGGGTTGGAGACAGTAGCATTGTCGAAAAGGCAGGAGTCAGAGCTGGATGTGGCAGAGTTAAAGATGTTAAGATTTGCACTGGGTGTGACTAGGATGGACAGGATTAGGAATCAGTATATTAGAGTGTCAGCTCAGGTTGGACAATTTGGAGACAAAGCAAGAGAGACGAGATTGCATTGGTTTGGACATGTGCTGAGGAGGGATGCTGGGTATATTGGGAAAATGATGCTAAGGATGGAGCTGCCAGGTAAGAGGAAAAGAGGAAGACCTAAGATGAGGTTTATGGATGTGGTGAGAGAGGACATGCAGGCGGTTGGTGTGAAAAAGCATGATGCAGAGGACAGGAAGAAATGGAAACAGATGATCCGCTGTGGCGATCCCTAACAGGAACAGCTGAAAGAAGATGATGATGAGATAGATAACTATTAGTAAAAGAAAGGGTGGGACAGAAGTGGAGCTGTCATATTTAAGCTATAGTTAATTGTTTAAGAGAACATAGACAGAATAATATCAGCATTCAGGTATTTAGAATGTCTATTAAATCGTAAAAAATAAATACTTCCCCAGCTTGAAGCTTTGTTAACATCTACCCTATCCATACATAATATGTCTGAAAGAATGCATAGGTTTAAGAAGCTAATATAAAAAAAAAACACTGACAATGTTATTGTCTGTAATGGAAAGTACCTGCCTATCAGAGTATTTTCATCAGCTGCTGTGAAGTTTGGGGTGTATTCACAGTTCAGGGCTTCACATTTTCATAGCTATGATTCATGAAGACTGGCACTGTGTGGATATGCAAGTCATAAACTGTCAACATGCATACAATGATGTGAAGGAGATGTTGTAAACCCCCCCCCCCCATCGCAAAAGCTTAACATGTTTAATTCATAAGCAATAGGGGGAGAACTACTATGCTCTTAAGAGGCTTTGCACATATAGGTATGAGTCTGATTCATAGACTTGGATCTATAATGAGCTCATTTGCATGCTAAACATGTAAATAGCCCTGAACCTATGCCAGTAAACATCAGTTTTCAGGGAGAATACAGAGATGCGAGGGGAGATCAGTTGGTGCTTCTGCATACCTGAACATTTTTACTGAAGGGGTTGCTTGGATAAATGGTTTATTTTGATGCTTGTGCATACCTGGACATTTTGCTGAAGGGTTAGCTTGGGTGAATGTTTCATTTTGATGCTTGTGCATACCTGTACATTTCACTGAAGGGGTTTATTGGGTAAACGTTTCATTGTGATGCTTATGCATACCTGGACATTTTGCTGAAGGGTTAGCTTGGGTGAATGTTTCATTTTGGTACTTTTGCATACTAGGACAAGTTACTGAAGAAGTTGCTTGAGTGAATGTTTCATTTTGGTGCTTGTGTATACCTGGACATACTCCTGAAGGGGTCCCATGGAGAAATATTTCATTTTGGTTATTATGCATACCTGGACATACTCCTGAAGGGGACACTTGGGGAAATAATTAATTTGTGCCAGAGAAGTGCTTGTGCATACGTGGTCAAACTGCTGAAGTGATCTCTTGGCAAAATTACTGTGTCATTTTAGTGCTTGTACATAGTTAATGTGCCTGTGAGGGAAGTGTTTGTGCATACTTGGACAAACAAGCTTTCAGACTGCAACTCCAGTATCAAAGGCAAAGCATCGCTTTTATCAACAGATGTACATACTGTAGGGATGTCAACTATGAATTGCAAGACTTCATTAGTATATTATGCTTTTCAGCATTTCTCATTTGCATCTCATTATTTTTAAGGCATTTTGCATTAGTGTAAATGACCTGTATGAATCTTACCTTAGCTACACTCATTCTTAAGCATCAGGAGTACCCCATTACATTTGCACAAGAGACTATGAATACCGACTTTGATATGCACACTAAGACACAAGCATTACTGCCCTATTATAGATGACAGGCTAAGCAGATATGGAAACAACTACTCGCTATGGTCTAGTCAAAATATCTCTGATAACTATGCAGAGTGACTACCACTTAATTATTTAAAGATGACAGGGCCTTCTCTTCTTTTATACCATCAACCACAACCCAAGTACCAGCCTTATTTTAATAAGCAGAATGTATTATTCAAAATGCAACTTCCAAATAAACAGCACCAAAAACCACAACAAAAAAGAAAACAGGCACAAACACGGAGCTCAGAACACAATGTAAAAGCAAAGGAACCACAGTAGGTAATCCACGAAGAATATTTATTAAGAAACGGATTCACAAAGCTTTCGTCCCTGCACAATCAGAAACTTCATCAGAATAACAGAACAGTTTCCTTTGCAGGCAACTTCAGAAGCAGAGAAACAAGCTAACCATGCTTTAGGATTTGGGAGCTGTAAAGAAGCTGCCTGCAAAGGAAACTATTCTGGAACTGCCAGAGAACAAGACTAGCCGGCCTTAGGCATAGGCCATCTAGGGTGCTGCTGTAGCAGGGGTGCTTTTCCAGTATTTATTTGGTGTAGGTAGACCAGGATGGTGGCACCAGATGGTGTGGTATGGGATGCCATGGAGCCCTTTTGCCTAGGGCACCAGTTGACCTAAGGCCGCTCCTGACTGCAGTGTGTGAATTCCCACAAAAGTTCTTGAAAATGTCAAGAGCCGAACAAGAAGCACAGTGTCTGTACATGAGGGGCAGGGTGTTGTTCTGTTGTGTGGACCGCCATCCCATTCTGGAGGAATTGCTTTATTCTGATGAAGTTCCTGATTGTGCAGGGACAAAAGCTTTGTGGATTAGTTTCTTAAAAAATATTCTCCATGGATTACCTACTGTGGTTATTTTGCTTTTACAGTGTGTTCTCAGTTCCATGTTTGTGACAGTTTCTTTTTCAAAATCCAACTTTCTCAACTTGTACACTAAAACACTGGGAACATGAATAGATGGATCGCATACTAAATTTGTTGTATTTTTTATATTTTCAAGTACAAAACTGCATAAAGTAAGATGTTTATATATTTCTCTTGCTGTATCTATACAGATGATTTAAATTGCCTGTGAGGATATTTCACATTGTGTTCTCAACTGCTTCTATTAAGCATTAACTAAGTAATATTTATGTAGCATTAGGCTGTATAGTCTACTGTATAGAAAAGCTACAGAATGATATGTACTTTATTATATGCAAGATTTATGCTGTAATATTGTGCAATACAGTTACATCTCAGTGTATAAATGGTTGGTTCTGAAGTTGATTTATCTGAATCAGTACACATATTCATTTAGCAAACAAATAAATAAATAAAATATAAACTCAAACTTGCCATGTCTGGGCTCTTTTCCAAACTGAGTTCATGGGATCACCAGTTTTAAAGATAATACTGTGCTCTGTTTGTATACGTGGCTAAGTTAGACTTAATATACATGAAAAATGTCTGAGTAACCACAGATATATTAAATCTAGGTGTAACACATTGCTAATCTGCATCCCTGACAGTCACTTTTTCTTTTAATTTAATCAGTGTAAATGTGTTATATCTGTTTTCTAGGAAAGCATCGGTGTTTCTTCGAAGAGGACCAGACAGAATAGGAAGTATATATAAAAAAGCCATCTACAAGCAGTTCACAGATGGAAGTTATACTCAAGAAGTTCCCAAACCCGACTGGCTTGGATTCCTGGGCCCAATTATAATGGCTGAAACAGAAGATACAATAGTTGTTCACTTAAAGAACTTTGCCTGTCACAACTATTCCCTTCATCCACACGGAGTTTTATATCTAAAGGATTCTGAAGGTAATATTTTTCTGTTCTATTTTCAATAATAAAGAAAATGCAGAAAATTTACCTCAATTCATGTAACACTAATGTTTTAACTTGAGATTAACTCACTCCTGGAACTTATTTCAGAGTGGCTAAATAGTCCTAACTGTGTGAACAGCATCTGTTAGCTTTATGTATGTAATTTTATTTATTTGCTTGTTAACAAGGATAGTGATTAGATCCAGAGGAACCATTTTCAGTGAATATGAGTAAACAACCACATGATAATATTTAATATCTGCGAACTCTAATAGGCATCAAAAATTCAGTCAATTTATATTTAATGAGTTTTTTCAGAAGTTTAGCATGGGAAATGGGTGAAAAATAGGGTTCTTCATTAATAAATCTATGAAAGAATTTAGAGTTAATACATTAGTTGCTGAAAGCAGGTCATGGATATACTATATCCTTTCCAGAAGCTCTGCTGCTCATAGCTGTGACTGCCTTATAAGTAGTTATGGAATTTCACTTGTTTTGCCACAGCAGTTTACAAGTGCTTAGTCGGGGTAAGGACCATACAGATGGGACTATCAGCATTTGTTGCAATTTTTGTGTTTCTTGTTGGCACTGGTGTTGGTTGGATTGTGTCAGTATTCTAGACATTAGTTAAGTCTCTATTGTTGAAAGAGATGGTTATGATCTGCATCAGAATAATGGAGAACAAAACACCACCGCCCTTTAGAAACATGAAACATTCCATGTGCTTCTGGTTTGAGACATAGTTTGGTACATGTAATGCAGTAGCTAAGCCAAAGTGAAGGGGCTGGCTATCCACAGGCAGGCTTGGCAGCTGCTAATGGTGTAAAGGTGTAGCACCAACAATTCTTAATGCAGCTACAAGGATGCATAAAACAAATGCCGATACTGCATTGGGCTAAAGCACTGAAGCACTTTATATGTGTTGATTTGACTGTAGCAAGCTGCTTGCTGTGTTTATAACAAGCAGATTGCTACAGTTTTTCTACAGAAGAGTGTGTGTGTGTGTGTGTGTGTGTGTGTGTGTGTGTGTGTGTGTGTGTGTGTGTGTGTGTGTGTGTGTGTGTGTGTGTGTTCTTGGAACTGCACAGGAGGCCAGATAACTTAGCTGTGATGCAGGGTATATAATAAAGCTGATTGTCTGCATCTTTAACAATAATAAAGGAAAGGTGACAGACTGCAGTAGCATGATGGGAATGAGAGAGACAAAGGAAAGCTTTGCAAAGTGCGACACAAAGGTAGAGGAAAGGGTAGAAATACAGAGCTGAACAAATGCCACAGTTAGTGTTAATAACAAACTAAATTATGTTTTACACTTTTCAGCTGCATAATGCATTTCCTTCAGCTGCTTTTGGTATTAGAATTGAGAATAATTTGTAGTGTTTGATATTGTGGTCTTTGATTTTGAAGTAAATATAGCTCAGTTTTCCACAGCAGGACAAATTGGTCCCAGTCTGCCCTGAACATGCTTTCCATCATTTATTATCCCAGCCTATGTTCAAAAAGTGATCTGCAGAGGATTAATCAAGGGCTGAGTATTTCAGTATCCTCTAATTAGTATAAGGAAAAAAATATTTTGAAGTGGTAGGAAAATGTTTAAGAAATATTCCTAAGCAGTGTTACAGACCATGTGGCTTATGTTGGTTTGCCACTTTGTGAATGTTGGCCCTAAAAGGTTTGGAAATTGGACATGAAAAATAAAGGTATAGTTCTAAGCAGAGGGAATGAAGATTTTTAACTTCATGGCAGAAGGTTACATATGACTTAAAAGGGGTAACTGAAGAATGAGGTTCTACAACATGGATGCAAATCTAAATAGGGAATTAATAAAAAGAACTAATGAACCTGACTAAGGAGGAGATCAACATACTTACAGCTAGTGATGAAATGGTGAATGTCCTTAAATAAGTCACTCACAGTTGATTCATCCGGATCTATGTCTAAAGTATTACTATCTCTGAGAAGGCACTGCGAATCACAAGCAGCTCCATCTCATAAAGTACGTTTTGAAAGCAGAGATTGTGAAAGAGCTGATAGGGATCAATGAAATTTGGTGTTACAGAAGAGTAGAGGTTAACAAGGACTATGTAATCCCAGTTATTTATTTGTGCTGGAAGATCAGCCTGGTTTGAGTTGGATTGAATTTTCCCCCAGTGGTACCAGCACTAACCATGTCAGTCTATCAGAGGATGTGTTTTTTTTTTTTTTTTCAGTTTAGATTTTGACATGATTAGTAGCAGAAAATTGTACAGCAATGCCTTAAATTTGGTTCTTATGAATGAAATTAAGATAGAGCACTAGATTTCACTGGTACAAGTGTTGTCCCCTTGTAGTGGTTGGTAAAGGGGAAATTTAAGACTGATGGGAAAGAGTATTGCATAAGGGACAAAGTCTGAGTTAATTTGTACAAATGGTTCACAGTGTCCAAAATGAGAGCAGAAGAAGCTTTTGGGGAGGGGATTTGGAGAGAGTAGATCTGTATCTATCAGGATGTGTATATTGTGATTTTTTTTGCATTGAACTACAAGTGGGACTGTGAATTGCAAAGGTGACTCACAGGATAGTAGGGAAGAAAACCAGTAATAATAACAAAGAAGATAGGATATTGATGAGTATGAAACATTGCTTGACCCATTGTTTTTTTTTTAAAGAAGAAACATCTTTTTTAAATTATCACATATGACATTGGCAATCATACATTTATATAAATGAAAACAAACCATATTGACATAATTTTAGTTGCAAACATTATGCATCACAAACCATGTTGATATAATTGTAGATGCAAGCATTATACATCGCTTATAATCTATCCAGTCATTGTTAGTTAAACATTACATAGTTCATTCAGATCTTGCCTTCTTTTAAACCTTCTTCCTCCTCTGCATGTATTATTCCCACAATTCCCATTGTTCCTATGCAATTTGTGCCTACCCTTTTCTAAAGATCACAATTCCAATTGTTTTATCTATGTTACTATATTCACTACTTCTAGTAAAGTTGGTTTAGACTTTGATTTCCATTTTCTAGTAATGGCTTTTTGGCAGCCACCATAATTAAACTTAGCAAGGCCTTACTATGTCTAAACAATTCTGATTCTGTCTCATAGCCCAAAAATATAATTTCCTTAGATACACCAAATTGCTCACCCAGTATCTCTGACAGAGCAGTCTGCAGGGAATCTTTAAAGTCTACCAACTCATTCATTGTCTGACCTATTATTAAGTGTTTTGAAGGTGAGTGTTTTGAGGAAGAGTGAGTCCCTTATAGAAGTCTCTGCAGAGGACAAAGCAGTCCACCATGTCCAGTTGCTGCTGCTTGTTTCATGTTGTCTTCAAAAGATGAAGTTATGCTAAATGTCGATATATAAGGACAAATGCTGAAAGAAGGCATTGAATAAGTGAAGACATAGGAAAGATAAAGGTCCATTATGTAGCAACAGCAAGTTTAGGAGAGTTATGGGAATCCAGAATTAGTCTGGTCAGGCTTAAGATAAATAAAAAAGAAGTGAAGAGTTCACAGAAATAAAAGGGATGCAGTCTTGAAAAAACATTGTTTGGATAACTGAAAACAATGTAATAATCAAAATAATGTCTAGGTCATAGTTTAGTGTTATATAAATGTAGGGATTTTAACATGAATATTTAATCATCAGACACTGAGGCCTGTATGCATCCAAGCTACAGACTTAGCTTTTTTTCCCTCACATTGGTATTTTCTAAGCATTTCTTTTAGCCATTGGGGAAAATGTTGAATGTATTGTTCTTTTTCCAGCAAGACCAGCCATAAGTGAAATGGTGATTGAGGCGAAGGGTTCCATGGTATCCCCATGTCCCACTGCTCACCCCATGCACATCATCTGGTGCCTCCCTCTATCCTGTTATCCTGCCCTCCCCACACCATCCAGATTTCTTTTTCAGTTTTCCCTTTTTTCATAGTTTGTTTTATTCTTCATTTCTTCCTACCTTCACTCATTCATTCCTTAATTCAACAAATCCTAATTAGGCAAGACTACACTTTAATAACTGTGGAAGAAGTAACTGACTTAGGCTGGGTGAAGCTGTAGGGGGAGAAGTGGTTATAGATGCTTTGAAGTGCATTTTCTAGTTTTTAAACACTGTTTTCAACTTATGATGGACTGAGCAAAAATCGTGATTAAGGAAGAAAATTCAGTGATACTCTTCATTCTGCTTTTTACTTCTTCATTTCAGCACACCTTAAGTGACCCGAAGTACACTGTAATAAATGTGTTGGAAATCTGTGAAATAAGCTGGGGGGTCTACTGCCCACTTGGCCCTAGACACCATGAGGTTCTAAATGCTCTGATGTGTGCTTTACTGTTTTTTTTTCCCAAATATTTGATGCAATGGTGGTTTGAACAAGAATGAGAAGTAAGGAAAGAAATGAAGTATTTTTTATTATTTCAAGGAAGAAAAAAATTATTTTTATGTACGCATGTCTTATTTTTGGTTTTGTTTACTGGGTTTTGTCAAAAAATCCTTTTCACTGGAGGCAAGAGGAGAAAAGCTCCAATATATTACATGCACACTTAAACAGACATTCAGTGATATATATCAACAGACATTAAACAATGTATATTAATAATTACATATCCATTTGATAATTACATTACACTAACAGGAAATAAAGGCAACTGTTACAAAGATATTTATGCATTAGTACATGTTGAACACTGAACATTTGAAAAGGTGTATTACTAGGTTTGTCAAATTGATAATAGATCATGTGATTAGTGCTTAGAAATTCAAAAATATGGAGGTGAGAGAAGGAACCTTGTAGGGCATAAAATTAACATGGGGTGTCACTAAACTATGTAATGGGTCTGGAAAAGGCTAGTATAACTATTCGGGTATTGGCAAAGAATAGTTATGGGGCATAAGATTCTGAATTAAGAGAAATGGTTTCTCAATATGGCAAGCTGAAAATAACAGTGGCATTTACCCTGGAGATGCACAGGAGCAGGTCCTTTTATTGAATAGGTTTTGGTTGTGTTTTAAATGAGTTTGTATTCTGAATAGATTTCAGTGGTAGTGGGATGTAGTTCCATAGTTTAGCTACACTATTTGAATATAGAGAGCCACCTTCGGTATTAAATAATTTGGTTATAGTGATTAGTGATTTTTCTCTAGAATGTAGCATTTTACTGGGGAGTAGTGCTTTAATTAAGTTAATAAGGGATGAGTAATTTTCTTGCTTATAGAGAAGTCTGTGTATTGTCGTTAGTTAAGAAAGAACTAGATGATGTAATAGTTCCAACCAGTTTAATCCTCTGAGGCCTAGGTAGTAGTGTGTTCTACTGTTATAATTTAATTGCAAATTTGGTTGTTTTATTATAACTTAAGTTTGGACAGTTGAGAGAGACTTGAAGGTTGATGAAGATTGGGGCAACACAGAGGAGAGATGACAGGAAGAAAGTAGAGGCTATACATTTTCTGGTTATGTCAGTGATGTAGTTTTTTACTCGCTAGGATATACCTAGTCTTTGATGAATTTGTCAACCACATGTGTTACATTGTGGTCAAATTTTAACTGGTTATCTATGATGACATCAGTAATTTTGTGTTGCCTACTTATTATATTACGGTGCTGTTTTGCAGAGACAATAGTGAATACTGTTGTGTTGATGTATTTTGGGATAAAGAGTAGTAATTTAGTTTTTTTAGTGCTTAGCAGCTGTGAGCTGTTTATACATGTTTCAATAGCTAAGAAGGATTATTGCATAAGGTCTTGGAATTCAGAAAGAGATTTGGCAGAGCAGATTGGGGTTGAATCATCATCCTATTGAACTATGGTAGCATATTTGTAGCAGTGTAGCGGTAATTGAATATATTGAAAAGTTTGGGGCCTAGCAAAGATCCTTGTGTGACACTAATAGTTACAAACAAGAAGGTGGAGAAATCACTTTTCCATTTCACTGCTTGTGATCTGTTTGAGAGGTAGCTGTGGAACTATTGCAGTAAAGAGTTGATGAGCCCTAATGATGAGAGCTTATATAAGAGTTTCTGATGGGAGACAGTGTTTTTGCTAAGTCTATGAAGACAATGGAGACTAGGCTTCTGGCACTTCTGAGATTGTTGACAAAATTGAGCAAAGCAGTTGTTGGGCTGTGATGAGGATAGATGCTGTGTTAGGCTGAAGACAGAAGCTGGTTATCTGTTAGGTAATTGAGAATTTGCATATGAATACATTTTTGTAATGTTTTGATAGGGGCAGTAAAATAGCAATTGGCCTATTGTTTAAAAGATCTGAACTTATTCTACCCTTGGACAGAGAATAATGAATGATTTATTTTTTCAATTGCAAGGTGTCTTTGTTTTCAGATATGATTTGCAAGGTACGTTGTTAGGGGCAGTTGTCATAGGCTTTAATTTTTTCAGGCATTTTTTGAGGACTGGAAGGAGAAACAATTCAGGATTTTGGTTGGGTAGGGGCACCAATAGTTTGATTAGTCACCTGGTTGGTTATTGACAGTGTAGTCTGTATAAAGTGGGTATTGAATTCATTGGCTATGGTCATTCGGTTTCTGTGAATTTGGTGTCAGTTCTTTAGCTTGTCCTGGATTTAATAGTTTATTGACTGAGACCCAGAACAGTTTTGTATTGTTAGTGTGTTTTAGTGTGTGTATGTTTTCATTGGTTGAGTAATAGGGTTTCTTATCTTTAGTGATAAGTCGTTGGATATTTTACTTGTCTTTATGCTAGTAAAGTGGGAGCTATTTTATTTTTTGTCCAGCCCTTCCTTGATTTTCCTTGTTTTTCTATTTATTTAACGAGTTGTTTAGTTACTAATTATAGTTACATGAGAGGGCTGGCTTTGAATCTTTTAGCCTGCCAGGGAATAGTTATTTAGAATATCTGGGAAGATTTTATTGAACTTGGAAACAGCATCATAAATGGGGAAAGTCTTTAGTGACCCCAGTTAAAAGATATAGTATATTAATAAAAGTGTCTTCATGAAAAGTAGTAAGTTTTCTTACCAGGCTGCAATGATGTGTTCTGGAGCTGTTACTTTGTTAGTTTAGGGTGTTGATTAGTAAGTGTTCATTTAGGCTGTCAGAGAAAGTTTCATGTGATGATATTCTACTTGAGGGGATGTTAGGATCCAGTCAAGGGTTGATTGTCTGGCTGTGGCTTTGTTATATCTAGTTGGTGTGGTTATATGTTGGATGAACTTGTACAGTTGTATATTATTGATTTGCAAACTATAGAATCTGAAAATCCAGTCTATATTAACATCACCAACTATTATGGTTTTCTTAGGGATTTTTGAGCAAGCCCAGCAGAGAATATTGTGCAGTGTTTTAGCATTGTTACCAGGGGATATGTATATACCCACGATTGCCTTGTCAGTGTTTACTTTTAACATGGTTAGTAGGATTACTGAGCTACAGAAACTTGGCAGGTTGTGGAGAAAAGAGAAGATATCTACTGTGTCTTTGGAGAAAATAGCAATAACCCCAGATTTTTTGTAGGCTTTGTCTAATCTGATAATGTTATAGTGTGGTGGGGCAATTTCTTCATTTTTCTGTTTCCTGGTTCAGCCAGGCGTCTGTGGCAACTGAGATATCTAGAGAGTGCACTGCCACCCATGCATGCACTTCAGTGCATTTGTTATAAATACTTTGTAAGTTGGTATGGTATGTATGAAGGCCATGGTGGGACTGTGGGTGAGTTGGCAATGATAAAGGAGCTGATGGAGATAATGCTCATTGGTGCCTGAATATGCTTAGATGGACATGGGTTTAGGTGGATGGCACTGCTAAGTCTTGTGGCTATGGAGACATGATGGTTTGGTTAGAGGCATGTTTGATTGTTTTTATGTTTAATACTTAATTGTTGGGTAAATGGCTTTGGTTTGGATAAATATACATGAATAGTATGATATATGAGATGATATAGATAGGGTATAATTGGGAGATGAGGTTTAGAAGTATTCTGCTTGGAGGACATTGGAACTGTAAGGTTAATGGATGTTGGTAGGATAAGTGTGTAAGTAGAAGAACAGGTATTGGTATGAGAAATTGTATGAGAAACATTTCTGAAATTGAAAAAATAGAAAGTTCTTAAGGATAGAGGATGAGGATGAATCATCAAATGGATTATATCCAAGCCTTAAAGTTGAAAGCTGACAAAACAGCCATTCAAAATAAAAAGACAAATGTTTGCACAAATACATAAACTATATCTGGCAACAGTATTCCCTCCTACCCCCTTAAAAAAATGATAGTCTGTTTCTGTGTAATTCTCTAGGCCTGGATTGGGATTAAAATGAAAACACAAATGGCCACTGTCATATATTTCAAGCTGCTACTGCTGTCATATATGTATTCAGAGTGTCTTCTGAATCATGTCACCAAAAGACAGACACTGTCAGTATACTGATCTCATGTCAGACTGAGACAAAACCGAAAAAAGTAATTTAACGTAACATATTTTAACCTGTTGCAGTCAGGCATATAAAAAATGCATGTCTTCTTACCTTCCTCCAAAAGTTGTAAAAATACACAGACTTCCAATTGCTAAAGGCTGCTCAACCAAACAAAAATATTTAGAAAACAAGCAGAGCTAGGCCACCACGGAGAAACATTTAAAGGAGAGGAGTACTGGCAGTAATGCAGGATCTGATGAAGCCTCTATGAGTTGAATATGCTTATCCATGTTTCTATGCCTGCACCATTTCTATGCCGTTTTATTATTTTATTAGTTAATAAATGCTTCTATGTGATGGCCTAGCTCCACTTGTTTTCTAAATATTCCAACAAAAGTTAGTAACCTGCATACATTTCCATTGCTTGATTGTGAGAGTTTCAGCAATGTTTATAATGTGTTACTTCTGCAACCTGCAGTGACCTGTACACATCTCTGAGGTATGGGAAAATTAAAGAAATAATGATATCATCCCCAGCTTACCAAACAAGTTACAGTAACCATCTATGCACACCTCTGAGCAGGGGGTTGATTTTAGACTGGACCTAGCTTGTCAGGGGCAACAATTTTTCACACACATACTGACATATTTATATTCCCCATCACAAGCCAGAGAACTCAAAAGATACAAAAACACACTCAGATGCTACCTACTTTAAATAAAGATAAACTGAGGAACACCATTTGATGTACAACATGGCTTCATAGAGAGTGAAGGAAAACAGAGCACACAGATAAACCAATACAGAGAAAGAGAGGGCATGTGGAGCTTACATGGAAGAAGCCTCAGACATTGCTGATGTTTATGGTGTAAAGTGAAAGCAATTAAGGCTAAGTGTTACTCAAGTGCACTGCAACTCCCCCTCCCCATACACACAATCATAAGATACACCAATACAAGATTTACACTGATTTCAGCAATTACAACATAGTATGTGACACCACTTCTACCACACTAGACCAGAAACTATTATTTAACAGTGGTCAGACAAAAGCTGAGGAAAGGCACTTGCAGACAGATAGTCTCTCTACTCATTAGTTGTAACCACATTACTAACTGTGTACACCTCCGATGTCTGGTTGTAGTAAAATAAATAACAGTAATGATGACAGTAATATATTGTTTAATGTAAAATACAATAACCACTGTTACGCAGCCCTTCTTATTTCACACAAATGCACACTAGACCTGCAACGACATATAGTACCTGCTCATATTAAGCAAATGGCAAGAGAATTAGTTACTTTCAGCTATACAGCCCCCAACCCAGCAGCTATCAGCACTTCTGTGTGAAATTCAAATTATTATTATGATTAAAAGAGTATGGTGATTTAATATATTTTACCTTTGTGTTACACAGTTGCCATACATTAAACTTTTCAAAGTAGCTTCACATATACGACATTTGTCTTATAAAATCAGATAGTATCTGTTTCAACTCAGAAAACAACAGGAGGGTCAGCTACTTGCTTCCACAGAATGCATGTACCCCACCGAAGAGTTATAAATATATCTGAGTAGAATTGTAATCCAAGCCAGATGGCTAAAATGAAGAAACCAGCAGAACTTTTAAAGGTATATTTTGTTAATGCTTTCATTCACAAAATATGTGAACTTCTTCAGACAAAGAATACTTGTTTCATTAAAATTTAAATAAAACTAGTACAATGACACCACATCCTTTCCTCTGAGCCTTCATAAATTTTAAAGGTATATATACCAATTTCTAAATCCACACAAAGCCATGTATAAAACACAGGCACAATCAACTGTAAAAAAATAAACCCTTCAAAGGGAGTCAATATTAAAAACTATATATGAACAATAGAAAACATACCCCCCATATGTATGCAAGACAAGCAAACTGTATATGTATGTACATAAAATTAATTGTTTATGTACAAAAAAAATCACCTATCAAGTGATTTTAATTTTAAAACATATTTTAAGTTACTATGATCATTCAAACCAGGATTAACACAAGTACTGATTATCAGCTGTCACAAACACTCCCTTTCGTCTGACTTCAGTGACCAATGACCACCCCTTACATCTTTCTTTACTTGTTCAATGACCAAGAATAAAAAAGCATGCCCGGGGTTTGCGACAGTGTGCCTGGCCAGTGCATTGTTTAAATTTGACTTCGCTGTTTCATACTGGTGTTCGTAAATGCTCTGCCTCAAGTGTCTCTCAGTTTTTCCTGTGTAGAAACCACAACATAATTGGCAACTAGCCAAGTAAACATCACCAGTGGTATCACAATTATATTTCCCATAGATGGTGTATTTAGTGTTATTGATGTTAAACCTATTGGCGGTGAAAATAAATTTACAACTTGAGCATCTCCCACATTTATACGTGCCACCACTTGGAATATACAAATCATTAGGTCTTTCCAAAACCATCTTTAAGGTCCGACCTCTCTTGAAAACCACCTTGGGGAAGTCTCCTAGTCTAAGCTTCATAGTTGTGTCCTCACTGATCATTACCCACTTTTACATAATAATATCACATAAGGCTTGACCATCGATAGAAAAAGAAGTAATAAAACTGGTAGTAGTCAGTTTTGTTAGAACTCTGTTCTTCATTCAAGTTAGGAACCCCATTATCAGACATACCCATAAGTAGTCTCCATTGCCCTGCATGCAAGATAGGTTTAAACAGCCCCGTTTCTCTCTTGCTAGTGACTTCAGCTATAACTTGCTCTACCAACTGAAGGTGATAAGCCCTCTTCAGAAACATATTCTTTAGTAAATTACATTCTTCATGAAAGGTAGTTTCCAAAGAGGACATCCTAGCTGGCCTTGCAAGTTGTCCTTTAATGATTGCCTTCTTTAGGTGGAAGGGGTATGAGCACTTGAAATGCAAAAAAGAATTTGGGTATGTGAGTTTTCTTTATATATTTCTCCTATACTGGGAAAATGAATAGGTTTTAGAATCAGATTTTAGGCAATATTGGAACCTTTATGTGCGTTTTTTGGACGGCATTTGTTTGTTCTGGAATGGTACTAACCATGAATTTTCAAAATGTATTGATTATATTTCCTCCACCACAAATTTTCTTAGATTTACACATCAAGTTAATCGTGAAGAGTTAATTTATCTTGATGTTAATATTCAAAAGACCAATAATGGTTACAAATCTAGAATACACAGAAAACAGACTTTCTCCAATTTGTACCTTCACTACACTGGTGCACATCCACCACATCAGAAAAGAGGTGTAGTGAAGGGCCAACTGGTTCAGACCAGTCAAATGACCTCAGAAAGTTCTGATTTTAAGGCAGAATGTGATTTCATACTGGCAATGTTCCAGGATAGAGGTTATCCTAGTGCACTTTTGTTGGATGATTTGAAAGAAGTATGTGAAGGCAGAGAAGGTAGGTTTGCCCCAAGTTTAGGTAAATTGGATGTAGTCAACACTAATAACAACAATAACATGACTACTGGAGAGAGATTATTTAAATCAGTTTTGACTATTACCTATAGAGGTGAATCATACCTGATCAAACAATTTATTGATAAAGAATAGAAGAAATTTTCTGCATTATCAGATTTAGGTATTATATTTGATAAACCAGTGTGGTGCTGCGGTAGTGTTGTCGCCTCACAGTTAGACGTTGTCCGTTCGATTTTCAGTTAGAGCATCTTCTGTGTGGCGACATGCGTGAATGGGCGTTCCTTCGTTGAAGGTTGTGTGTTAGGCCCGGCAAGCCAGTACGTAAAAATCTACTGCCAATCATTAGCGGACTGGAGTTCCGCTGTGGCGACCCCTAACCAGGAAAAGCCGAAAGACTTATTTGATAAACCTTTACAATGTGTATATAAAAAAGGTCGGAACATCAAGAATATTTTAGAGGGTGGTGCACACAATAATAAGCTTAGACCTTTTCAAAACATCAAAAATGGTACTCACAGGTGTGGGCACTGTAGCCAATGCAGTTATGTTTTTACAGGGGAAACTCTATACTTGTAGGTTAGAGGTAGAGATATATCTACCAGGGGCTATGCAAATTGTGATACAACTGGGGTAATATATATTGTAACTTGTGGGACCTGCGGTTCATTTTATGTAGGCAAGATGGAAAGAAAATTTAGACAGAGGATATATGAGCATTTATATGAGATAAGGAAAAAGAATGAAAGTAATGCTCTATATAGACATCTTCTATCTTGCCCACAAGCAAGTTATCAATTTTTTGTTATTGAAGTGGTCCCCATTGACCCCGGAGGTGGCCCCTGGGAAAATATGATCAAATATAGAGAACTGCACTGGCAAATAACTTTGGATGCATGCACCAGTCCAAGTTTGAATGATATGTTATCCATCAAACCAGTCCTTAAATTGAGGGCTGCAAAACTATAGTAACCTCAACAACAATCAATTCAAGTTGTTTAAATCGGTATATAACCACTGTTATCCACTAGAGGGTGTAGGATGGTTCATTCAATTTTAAATACATTTTAAATATATATATTTATACTTATTTTTATAATTCTTATTTAATGAAAACTGTTTTTTAAAGAATTTTTAAGTTTCTGACGTTTTTATTTATGTATTTTGTGATTTAAGATATTCAGTATTTTTTCACTATTTAAAATGATTGCACCTTTATTCACTACATGATTGGTTCATTTTAAATAGGATAGCTATTTATTAATGCCTAATGTGTTCTCAGTATATCATCTGATGAAGTTATTTGGTGACGAAAACGTATAAGGAACTGTGGAGCGTTAATGTGTTTTGGTGTTATGTCCGTGGTGTGGATTTGCTGATAAACTGTTCGTGCTTGAACTACATGGTCTCTGGTTCTCCTTTAACTTGGTTTACAGTACTGTGGTTGGAGCATTTTGCCATATTCGCTAACTGGAAAGACCACAGAAATACCTCACAAAGAGGATTACCAGCCTCAAACAGATGCCCTATGCAAACCGTCTCAAAAATCTCCAGCTTTACTCCGTCGCATATAGACTACTCAGAGGCGATCTCTGCCTAACATACAAAGCTATGTCAAACCCTGAGATGTTGGACATGCTCCACTTAAAGAAATTACAATCCCTCCAAGCTACATGTTCTAGGGAACTAAACCTTGTCACCAGAATAAACAGAACATGTTGAAGGGATAGATTCCTGTCCCAGAGACTTCCCATACTCTGGAACAAACTACCTATCTATATCAAAAAAAGCTCATCATTAGCACACTTCAAGAAAAATCATGATGACTGGATGGGAAGTAGGAAATTCACCCCAGGGATCACTTCTGTGGCTCTGCTCGACAGTGGCACAGGAAAATAATTTTCTTGGGTGGTGAAAGCCAGGGTACCTTTTTGGCTAGGCTTATATAGTCCCTAGGGCCAATAGCCTAGTACCTACCTATGAACCTATTAATTCTGAGATTTCACCCTTCCCAAATGTAAGTCAGCAATTGTCTTCTGGGCTGTATTTATGGAGAGAATGTTGCATGTGGTAGATGTCATGTAATGAAAAGCTGCTCTGGAAGGAGAAGCATCTTACTAACCTGAATACACTCCAAGAAGTACATCTTACAACTTCCACTTACAAATCAGATTCCTTATATGCTCTGTAACAGGCTTCATATTAGTGCCAAGGTAAGATACATGATTCACAGTGGCGATGAACTCTAAAGATGCTGTCTCCTCCTGGATATGGATAATTGGGATGAAAGTGAAGAACTTTGTTTTTTCCTTATTTACACATGAAGCTGTTTCATAGGAAAGCATCTCCAATGAATGCAAAAAAAAAAAAAATCAGGAATTTGCTTAACAAGGTCATTAAGCCAAACCACACAATTATCTGCGAACCAGGTGGTGACTGGATGAGCGGTTTTCCCATGGGCAAAAAAAAGAGTTATGTTTGGTCTGTAAGTTTGTATCTATCACAGAGGCTACAAGAATATATACTATTGTGAAGAGGGAGCATTCTTGCTATGTGCCCTGTGATAATGAGATTGATTCAGACAGAATGCAATTTAAGTAAAAAGTTTCACGTATGGATTTACATATAGGAATTTTACCCAATCTATTACTATCTGTTTTATTTATTTATTTTTTTTTTATTTAATGACATTTGATTATTGGGAAAGTCCGACAGGGTAGAAGCCCATTTTAGTGAAGGCCTGGGGAGAAAAGCTCCAAATTATTACAAAACATTTTAAGAACAATACTTTTACAATATTTAAAAATAAAACAAAACATCTGCAGTTTAAATTATTGTAACAAATTAGACATAATATAAAAACATTGGTTAACAATATGACAATCATTTTAATATTTAGAAAAATTTGAAACAGTTTGCAGAGAAATTAAAAGGAAATTAGTCTTGTACAAATATGAATTGTAATATGAAGTGAGGGGAGAACAGGCTTAAAGTATATTTAGAGAGAAAGGGAAGAGAAGTAGATAGCCATAAGGAGGTAAGTGAAGAAGGACGAGTAAGGAGGTATAAGGAATGGAAAGGTACTCGTTCACATTTAGTGATATAGTTTATCCTGGTTTTGAGCAAGAACAGAGACAGATTTTACCTAAGAAGTCTTTCAGTATGTTTTGAAGGAGAGGTAGGGTATTGACCAGATGGATATAGGTAGGGGTTTACAGGCTTTAGTAACTTTGTACAGTACAGACAAAGCCAAACAGATTTGCTAGGTTTGTAGATAGAAGGTTTTGGTCACTAGATCACAGTGACTGACTGGGAATGTAGTTGTGCAGAATGTTTTTTAGTGCTGCACAGGCAGATGGGTGCTGGATAGTTTTTTAGGTGGTAAGAAGCTGTGCATATGTTAGTTGATGTGCCAGTTCTAACCAATTTAGGCTTTTCAGTGCTATAAAGTGGTAGATTCTGAAAGGGGTATGCATTGCAAATTTGCTGTTCAGGTTTTATTTTTTTTGTGAAGCCTGGAGGTTAGTAAAGATGGGAACACCATAAAGAAGACTACGGAGATAAATAGTGGCAAGTATAGTTTTAGTTGCATCAGTTAGAAAGTTTTGGGCTCTGTAAAGTATCTCTAGTTTTAATGAGTTTTTCTTATGCAATTTTGTATATGCAGCTTGAATATAAGATTATCATACACTATCACCTCTAATAGTTTCCTATGAGAAGTAATCCCAATGGTTGTTTATATCAAGAGAGGAATGTTGAGCGAGTATAGAAGAGAATAGCTGAGGGAGTGAGTAAAAATCATTTTTCATATAGTACTCCAATTAAGGGATTCAAGTGTTCAAGTCCAGTAGAGAGCCCCAGACCTCTTTTGTTAATTTGTCAGTATTTAGCCATGTTTTGACTGCAGTGGGTCCCCCCAAGCCTCCCTTTTGGGACACCCAGGTGATTCTCTAGAACCATCACAGAAATTAGGCTTCAATCTGACTGCCAGCATTTTGGCAAATATTTTCAGTTTGGTTTGTAAAAGGAAAATTGGTCTGTACTTAGTATCAGATTGTGGGTCCCTGTTAGGTTTGAGAAACATTGTGCTTTGGTAGTCCCTAGGGGTAAGCAAGCATCTAGTTTCCATGGCTTTTTGGTAAAAGCACAGTAGTGGAAGGTTTAATATTGACACTTGTCAGTCCATCCAGCCCTGGCTCTTTTCTCCAAGGGAACTTATTTAACAAATTTATTTCTCTTGTCAGGTAAATGGGCTGTACATGTGTGGGACTACTTTTGTGGTTTAGTTTTAGAACAAGGGCAAGTTAGCTGATAGTTTTAGTGTTGTCTATGTGTGATAGTGTAATGGTGTGATGGTGTGTGTCTGAGAGTGTGTGTTTACCTGCCTTGTCTAGTGATACTGTCTGTGAAAGGGTTTTGGTTAGGTAATGTGTTTCACTGGAGTTAGAGGCAGTGGAAGGGCTAGGTTTAGGCACATGACAAGAACCCTGTGCTCCTAAACCTGCAGATTAACAGTACTAGTGGTATTTATTGTTCAACTAATACGTGACTTCACCCTGATAAGATCTACATCCCTTAGGAACAATATAAGCTGTTAAATTGGGTTCTGCTTGTGCATATTGTTTTCTGAAAGTGAACATCACTATATGATAATGAAAAAACAAAGAACAGACTGAACTCATCACTGATGTACTTGAATTCAGACAGTTCTTCTTAGGTTCATAGTTATACACTAGGCTAATGAGCAGCAGAGCCTTTATAAGCCTAGCTGTGCGATCCAACCCCATTGTGTCCCTACGTATCATGGTCATTTATTAGGTGGTGGTATGTTAGTTAAGAAGTTTCCAGAGGGTATGTGGTGGGGTGAGGGATATGTTAGTTTGGGCATTACTGTCTGCCTCTGAGTGTCAGAGACATGGAGGCCAGATCCAGAAAGAATTTCTGATTTTCCAGCCATTGATCAAAGTTACACTTAAATAGGGCCTTTGCTTCTTATAGATGGGGAGCTTGTTCCAGAGCAAGGGGATCCTCTGAGGCACATATTTGTATTGCCAACCTGTCTTATTTATGTCACAAGCAAAATTTAAATCCTTTGATTTAGTGGTTCTAATGCTGTTTGCTTTGTGGATGGGCAAAAGGTCCATCAGGGCTGGAAATGAGGATGCCTTGTATGCTAGACATAGATCACCTCTCAGTAACCTGTAGGAGACTGACTATAGAGATAGGGCATTAAAGTGAGCCTCATAGGACAATGTGTTTTTACCCTGGATTCTCCTGGTAATGAACATTTGTAAGTATTTCGACTGTTGCATATGTTTGGTCAGGTACATGCTGAAGGAGGCATTATACTCACTGATGGGTCTAATAAGGGCCAAATAAAGTGGCACTATGATTTTCTTGTGACCTGGATGCCATTCCCTTACTTATAAGTTGAGTGACATAGTATAATGTTCTTGTTACCTTGGCTGCATGTTGTTCAAAGGCTAGATTACTGTCTACATATATTCCCAGATCACTGACTACTGGGTTAACTCTTAGGGGTGACTTATCAATGTATTAATTAGCCTGGGTGTCAGTTTCCCCAAAAAGCACTATAATGCATTTTCTTGGCATTGAGTTTTAGTCCATGACTTTGGCAATGGTCATTAGTCAAATTTATGCTTAAATAGGGGTATTGATGCCCTGTAGGGGGGAATAGTTTTATAAACCAACCAGACTGCATGCTGTGGCAAGGGTAGCCACTCAACAGTGTAGAATATGGCTCTTGGTGATTCAGTCATGTTGTCAAATGGGCATGAGTATTTACTGGTGATAAGAGGGTTGAGAACCTGGCCTACTTTGACCTACACCAGGGACCTATGCTAACTGTGGAAGGGGTGTATGTACCCTGGCCTACTGTGACCTACTCCAGGGACCCATGCTAATGATGGGAGGGGGAGTATGTGCCCTTATTGACCGGTATGTGCCCGCCATAAAGCCCAGCAGCCCTGGGTCAATAAGCTACTGGCTGACTGGCCATTTTCCAATTGCCTGCTTAGGGGATTGCTCTGTTAAGCAAAATCTGGATACAACAAAGCCACTTGGTTTGGGATCCAGGGTCTACTACTCAGGAGGAGGAGGGCAGGCTAGAAATGGTGTGGGAATTGTGTTGGGGGAGAGGCTGCAGAAGGCAGTGAGGGATGTCATCAGTCATCAGAATTAGTGAAAGACTCATGACAATCAGACTCTATCCTAATAATAGGGCAGTATTCATAAACCCTATTCCCCACATCAGGATAGTGATGAAAAAGAGTGTATTTGCATTCAGACAGCAGTTGTTGTTAACAATAGGTGACTTGAATGCACATATCAGGATAGACAGAACAGGATATGAGGAATACCCGGGTCCAAAAATGGTTGGAGAACCAGGTATAAAGTCACAAGATCACATACAAGAGTGGCCAACATGCAACTCAGGCAGTCTTCATCCTAGTAAGGAAAGGTCCTTATTAAGCAAAGTCATCCACAGTGAAACAGTAGATAGAAAAGACAGACCAGGCTTTGAAAGAATACTGGTTGGCTAACAAAGAAGCTACGAAAGGAGTTGCAACAGCAAAGACAAAGGCATAAGAGGCACTGTACATGCTTTGAGAAAGTAATTCAGTAGATAACACAAAGAAACGGGTTGCAAGACAAAACAGAAAGATACAAAAGATAGTCAGACACCCATTATAAGGGATGCCAGCAACATCCTGCTCACCAGTCCACAGGACATCAAATGCAGATGGAAGGAGTACTTTCAGCAGCTTCTGAACCCCACAGAAGCTGTACTACCCCAGAAACAGCCTGCAATGAGAGAAGGGGAGGAGCCCTCCATAGTTCCCATGAAGTCAGGGAAAGCAGCAGGCTCAGATGTGGTCACAGTAGATGTGATAAAAATGTTGGATGAGATAGGGGAGAAATGGCTCCTTAGGTACTCATAGCAGTGTGGAGAGAAAGACATATCCCAGATGACTGGAGAATAAGCACACTCATACCAGTGTACAAGCACAAAGGGGACATCCACAAATGTGGACAGTACAGAGGTATCAAACTCCTGCACATTGCATGAAACTTCTGGAGAGGATGATTAATAAACAAACATGCAGAGCTGTAGAAAGTAGGATGGGAGATGAGCAGTTTGTATTCAGATCAGAATGCAGCACAAATGACCCAATGTTTGCAGTGAGACAGATAGTTGAGAAGAAGTTAGAAATGAGGAAATAGTCCAACTGGACATTCATAAACTTGGAGAAAGTATATGACAGGGTCCTAAGAAAGCTGATTTGGGTGGTCCTGCGGTAGTATGAAGTCCTAGAAACACTGGTAGAATTAAGGCAGGTTATATACAGGAACCCAATGACTCAAGTACAACCAATGTTTCATCTCACAGAAGGGTTCCCAGTGGGAGTGGGGGTACATCAGTTCTGAGCCCATTGCTGTTCATACTGGGGATGGACTACATCAACAAACAGATGAGAGGGGACAGATCAACAAAGTTGCTGCATGCAGGTGATAGGGCATTACAGGCAGACTGAGCAAGAACTTCAGCAAAGGGTAGGGAATGGAATGCAAAACTAAAGGCACATGGGATGAAACTGTGTATAGATAAGACAGTTGTAATGACAACAAATGGTGGAGTTCAGAAGAATCTGAGAATTGAGATAGAAGGGAAAATACTGGAACAAGTTAATGGCTTCAAGTATCTGGGAGGGGTGGTTCAGGATAAGGGAAGTCTGAATGAGAAAATAAAAGCTAGAATCAGAGGGGCTGCAGCCAACTGACAGAAAAGGCCAAAGAAACTGAAAAGTAAGGTGTATAGAACAGTGGTACAGCGTTTGTTAATTATATTAATAACAGTGCCCAGTATTTATGATTTAAAATGAATCTTAATGAAACATCAATTCCTTTTTTAGATGATTGTATTAATAAAGATTTGCTGCAACAGATGTTTGATTCAAGATTGTAATAGTTTTTTTTTTTTTACATTTTAATAATGCACATCCAAAGAGCATGAAATTAAATATTTATAAAAGTCAAGGCAGAAGAATTAGTTGACTTATGAGTAATGATAGTGATTTTAGATTTAGTATGCAAAGGCTGAGGGAAATGTTTAAAGTAAGAAGATTTATCCTATAGCTCAAATGAATATTATAATGACATTAATTAAAGAAGGGAGAAAAAAAAATATGTATATATATATATATATATATATATATATATATATATATACATATATATATATGTATATATATATATATATAGTAAATAGTAATATAGTAAATATTCTGAATAACTCAAATACTAACTTAGAAAAAAAATACCAAGGAAAGGGAGATGGGTTTAGTGTTGAGCTGGTATGATTAAAAAGATTATTAGTGATAATTTGAAAATATTGCAAAGTAATGAGGTTTTAGTAAATGTTATAAATTATGTCTGTTTTATTATCAAATGGGCTATAATTTTAAAGCTTTGATGGAAAGAGAAAGATGTGGTGAGCTTGTTAATATGATACATTTCATTGTGGGATGTGCAGGCAGTGTAAGTATGAATAAAGTAACCTGTATGGTTTACATTATGTTATTGGTAGACTGCATGGTGCCAAAAATAGATTTAATTCTGTATCTGCTATGGTTGTATATGTAGCTACATGTGAATGATCCTTATCATTTTATGTGGGGAAAACCAGTAGGAAGTTGCAAGAAAGAATTAAAGACCATATGCACGCAATTAAGAGAAGAGAAGAGTACAATGCGCTATAAAGACATACCGCAGGATTCATGAAAGGGTCTAGGATAAACTGTATGACTCACATTTGAAAGGCCTTTCTCCCACTGTGCTCATTTGAGATTCAGAGACATGTTATTCTCAATGAGGTAAGACCTCACTATTGACTTATTTGCATGTTCCTGAATTGCATTTATGACTGTGACATGCAGATCATTGTTGATCTGCACATCATGGTAGCAAAATGCTGCTTACATAGGTGGTGGCATTCCTCCTCAATCAGTTTTCCACACACACACAAGTACACACAACATGAACACACAAGCACAGACACACATGGACACCACAATCCCCATACCTGTTCCAAAGCTGCCTGCCCTCCTGTTGTTCCCCCCACCCCCATAAAAGTTGAAGTACTATTGTGACACCTATTTATTATGCCCAGGTGGTCTGTTGTACCCCCTACACCAATTTCTATTGTACTGTCCATACCATTAGGCCACTTACATTTAAGTATTTGCCCTGGTGTCTACTGCTCCCCGTCCACTGATGCCATACTGTCATTGGTGCCATAGTGGCACTTTAAGACTAATCCCTATGGTCTAATGCATCCCCCCACCCCCAATCCATGTACTGCAGTTGTTGTTATTATGAGACTTAAGAGGAATCCCTGGTGATCCAGATGCCATTATGTCCATTGGTGCTATTATGGCACTTGAAGCATTTTCCTTGGTAGTCTAGTACATCTCCCCACACCCAATTCCCATACAGCCACTGGTGCTATTTTTTACATTTAACTATTTTCCCTGGTGTCTAGTGATTCCCCCACCTCCCAGATCCCTGTACCACATTTGTGTAAGGCAGTTGAAATTGCCTTCTGGCTGTGTTCAATACTGCAGTGAGGTGAAGGGTGCCATGCTGATCTACATGGTTTTAGATACCTTCCTGGAAGCATTTCTGAGAGACAGACAACACATGACTAATTATCATATGCCCCCATACCCCCCACAACTTCATATTAGAGAATCATGCAGGATGGATGCTGAACTGGGAGAGGTACCAAGGCAGGGTCTATATCATGTTATCAGAGGTTCAACTCTGTGAACCTTGATTCATCAAACCAACATGAGCAAACATTCACTTAAGCGAATGTTCATATCAGCAAATTTCTATAACAGGGAATGGAATTAGTTGATCA
>NC_056735.1:855403248-855468248 GCF_019279795.1 Protopterus annectens | reverse complement strand
ACCGAAATAGTTCTCATCAGAATTTTGTGCTATGCCAAGGTGTAGGTTGTTATTAAACATAAAAAGAAAACATAATTAGTATTTATAAAGGAAAGTCACAGAAGATCAGATGTGTACAACTCCACATTCTATAGAGGTCAAATTTGTACGAATAACAATGTGCTTCAAGAAATGTGTGTGCTGTTAGCAAAACAGACTGCATTATATTGTATTACACTGTGAGGTATGCAAAGACAATGGAAGCCAGGCTCAAAAATAAACCGGGGACCAGTGTACTTGTTTGGTATTTTATAGTTCCTGGCATCTGTCTAGAAATAAATGATGAAGTCTGAAAATATTTTCATATCAAAAACTTAAAATAAATGCCACCAGCTTTTTCATGTAACACTTCACAATGTGAATCTCAAACTTGAAATGTGGCACTTAATTAAATGTTAGGGTTCAAGGGTTTTTAGTATCTTTAGTATCAGGAGTAGGTTAACCGTCTGAGAGCCACAGGATCAAAATTCTACAGGCAGCTATGAAAACAAAACAACCAAATAAACACACTTAGTCTCCTTGAGATTTAGGGACTTGAGAGTTGATTGAATTATGTAATAAGTTAAAGAGGTTACACGGGTTACATCTCCTACACAAAAGCAGGAGTTTTACCTTAACAGAAACCAATTTTTATTTTTCCTGGTGTGGGCACTTTGTTACAGCTGCAAGTGCTTTTGACTGACTGACTCTCAGTCTGTTAAAATTAACATGATAATAGCAACACTGCACCTAGTACAAAGCATGTAACGATAGGGACCTCATAGTATATAATTTAGGTGGCATTTTAAAGTCCATCAAGATCAGATTAACCGCAATTATTTCTGATATCCTCCTCAACCAAGTCACACAGTAGGACTTCCTAAATGGGAAAGTACATGATGGCTACTAGAAAAACAAGCTTGCAGACTCAGGTACTTTGGGTACTTAATAGTTTGTAGTTAATATTTAGAATTTGATGTTATAAATCACTCATTATTTCCAGTTAAACTATTCTGATTTCTTTGTATCTGCTTATTCCCAGTAACTGTTATATCAGTTTAAATGTAGTGAGCTCTGACAGCTGAGGCATATCCCTCAGAATGCTTTTGGTCCAGAAAGATCCAGTGACAAGTGATGTACAAAGTTATAATACTCAGAAAACCACTTTGGTGAATTTAGTCGATGTATAAATAAACGTAAGGGCTAATAAACTGTAAACCCTACCTGCTAGTAGTTCAATTTATACTTGTACAACACTAGGTAAAATTTTAAATATATATATATATATATATATATATATATATATATATATATATATATATATATACATATATACATATATATAAAGAGAGAGAGAGATCTATATCTGTGTGTGTGTGTGTGTGTGTGTGTGTGTGTGTATATATATATATATATATATATATATATATATATATATATATAGATCTAAGACACTACACAAAACACATTATCTTGAAACTGAAATGTGCAAACAAAAGCAAAACATAACAAAATAAAAAAAAAAATAATCATGTTTATGCAGGGTGGCAAGCCCCCCTGCACCCACCATGTGGGGGGATCTGTCCCCCACTACGTTTATATTCTCGCTCCAAGATCGCACTACAATGGGGAAAAGGAAATATTCCCTTATCCCCACTGTGCCACAATCTCAGTAACAGCCATTTCCCCATGTTTTTTTTTTTCTTAGCACACTTTCGCAAAAGTGCTTTATCGGCTAGAAAGCACTTTTGCGAAAGTGTGCTCACCCGTTTCAGTTTCGAGATAGCATGTTTTTGGTAGAGTGTCCTAGACCCATATATATATATATATATATATATATATATACATACCACACACACACACACACACACACACACACACACACACACACACACACACACATACACACAGACCTGCACACTATCTTTACAATGAAGCATACAATGGCTGTCTGAATTGGGCTCCCTTGCACATTACACAAGACCAACTTGCATAGCTTTGTTTACTACATAAGGGGACTGTGAATCTCAACCATAGCTAGAAATGTTATACCAAATAAGTGAAAATATAGTACTGTTTATCATAATGTAATGTTAGTTGTACAGAGGCTGTGAATGTGGAAAAGGAGCATTAGCAGTAAATTTGTGGCCACAGATAATATTGAAATCCCAGTAATCCCTAGTAGTTTAAATGAAAAAAAAAAGATTCTTCTTTAGATGTTTTGAAGATAAAAATGCTGGAAAACAGTTTCCACCTAGTTACTGCACATTAAATAGAAATTAAATAAGTTAGGACAGAGACATTCTAAGGCACTTGTATGTTGACTGCACAATATGATACAATTGTACAGAAACAGTAGGACATTTATATTGAGACTGTATTCGCTTATTTATGTTGTGTTTCTGTCATTAACAGATAGTTTTTTTTTTTTTTGCTTAAAGAAGGAAGCCCCAAACAATGTCATGATGCCAAAAAGAGCTATGTATAAGAAATAGGAATACTGCAAAAAAGCACTATGATGTGAGCAAGTTAATGTACTCTTCAGCTTGTAAGTTCTATGTGTTTGAACTAGTACGAATACCAATAGTCTGTCTGAAACTACAGTTACTTTTCTGGACCTGGAAAGCAAGAACATGGTTCATTTCTAAGGAGAAAAGTAAACTTTTATAAATCATCCTGTTGGTCCAGGCGTGTCTCTCTGACAGTAATTATTTTAATCACGGACAGCCTTAGGGAAAGGCGAACTAGGCATCCATCTAGGGCGCCATACAGGCCGGCCTCATAAAGGGTACATTTATTTATTTATCTATTTATTTATTTTTATTTTAATTAATTTATTTTTGTCAGTCCTTGCACGCTTCTTGGCACCCTGTCTCTAAATCCAGGGCGCCAGAAACATAAGGCGAGGTGGGTGAGCTCCCACCCACTATTACAGCTGCAGGTTGATCACGGTATTAGCATCCTTTCCTTAAGGAAGAACATGTGTGTACATGCCAACAATTTAAATTAACCATTCTGTTTGTATGAGAGATACAGTGTCTGCGTGTGTGTGTGTGTGTGTGTGTGTGTGTGCAACTGTGTCAGAGAGAGTCTGTGTGTGTGTTTATTGTGTGAGAGCAGAAAGAAGGTAGGTATATGTTTGTATAATTTAACTATTGGTTCTGTTCATTTTTGTATGAGAGAGAAAGCATGTATCTGTGTGTTGTGTGAGAGAGTAGGAGTGTGTTGAATTTAAACTAGTCATTAGTTGCTGTATGAAAAAGAAGGTATGTATATATTGCTATGTGAGAGAGTAGCTGCATTTGAGTGTGTGTGTGTGTGTGTGTTTAACATACCTTACAGTTGTCCAGATTTAGGATCATAGTTTTTGTCTGTTTCTTATAAAATGTGTGGTTTTGTGGCAAATCAGAGAGGACTGACATCACTAAATACGGAGATATATATGAGTTTCAGACTTCATATAGTTCAGAAAAAAATGCATATTAACACAAATCCTGCTATTCTAGCAACTTTCTGAGTTAAAAAAGCAGTACTTAAAATCTACTCCTATTTTTTCGGCCACATTATTTTAAGCTTTGTCATCCACATTATTTTAAGCTTTGTCAAAATTTCTTGCACTAAGAGGTTGACTGATATGCATACCTCTCAGCTGTCCAGATTTTTGCAGAATGTCCAGATTTTCGCCTCATATTTTTGGCCTATTCCTTATAAAACTTGTGGTTTTCTGGCAAATCACTGAGGATTGAAATAACTAAATGTCATACATTTGAGTTTCAGACTTCATTTCACTCAAAAAGTGCATGCTAAGACAAATACTCACATTCTAGCAACTTTCTAAGTCTATAACAGCAGTATTTATAATTTGTCCTTGTTTGAGGCTTTTGCCCCCCCCCCCCCTTCCCCCATTATTTTAGGCTTTGTTCAGATTTCGTATGCTCAGATTTGCTCAGATTTCTTCTGCTAAGAGGTTGAGAGTTATGGAGGCATGGTATGTAATTCCCCAAGTTGCCAATTGCTTGGTGCATTTTAGGGGTGTCCTCCTTTGTATAAGATGCCTAGTAACTATGAACTTGTTGTCAGTTTCTCAGTAATTCCCTATTGCAGTATTACCAGTTTACCATTTTTTTCTTTAATCTAATGTAAGCAGTTAATGCTTCAAGGGCAGCAAGCACTGAATTTGTAGATGAAACACTGAAATGTAAAGTTGTTTGCCAGTAGCAGCCTCTTTATTAGTTGTACATCTCTTTAATGTAGAATTATTCAAATACATTTTACTTCTACAGAGATTGTGCTTAATGATGATACTGATGGATTGTAATGATATAATGAGTTGCCTTTTATGATTAAAATGTTCTGAAATGGGCAGTTTTGTCAATATTGGGTCATTCATTTTGTTTCCTCACTTACTGGAAAAATGTTCAAAACTACAAACTTAAAACACACTCTAACAAGTGGTGCTTTATTATACAAGGAATATAATTTAATACAACCAGGAAGGCGAATCAAAGAAAACATACATGAATCCATGTCCATAAAAATGTGTTCAAAGAGCCTATAATTTGAAAATACCCCAAAGGTAAACTTAATTCTCACTGGCCAGATGCATTTTATTTGAATATAGGTTTTAATGCTGTTTCAATGATTGTGAGTTTCAATGGCAGAGACGTTCAGCACTCATGCTAAGTCTGTTTTCATTGTGGGACTGTTTTGTTTGTTTAGCCACTGGCTGTTGGTATTTGTGCATGTTATTTCAATACTTGTAATCATTGTAGAAGGCACTAGAACAATATAGAAACTAATAGGTTTGAACAGTGTTCATGGTAAGTGGGGAGTAATAGCCAAGTAATGAAACACTGGTATGGCTGGGGAGAGGGTTGCTGCAGGAGGGTCTACTCTGGGTGGCCCCAAACTATTACCCTGCCTAGACCCCCATTTGACCAAGATCCAGCTCTGCTAATTAAAGTATGAGAATAGTTTACATGCACTCGTTAAATCCCAGCTGGTAAACAGTGATCTTGATTTACCTCTTTTTTTATATTCTTCAAATATTTTGGCATTCTAATACCATGACAGGAATGCACCTTATTTCTGAGTTGGGTAATAGTTAAGAGTTCCTGAAGTTAGCATTTCTTCACTATTTGATACTTACAAAGACTAGTCTTTTCAGCATCCACAATGTGCCCAGAATTATTTCTTCCTTCTACATTTCATACAGAGTTACAGGCTTCAGTAGCATATATTTAATAACACTTGAAAAAACATTTTTTGTAGCCATTTTGATCCCCTACTATTAGAACTATCATGGTAGTTTATCCCATATGTCTGTAGTTTCTGCTTGCATATCCTGATAATTTATGGCTTCGTGTATTTTGGCATGTAAGGCATTATAATTGCTGTGTTTAGCTATTTCATTAATTAATCTTGCTTTTGTTCTTGTTGATTATCATATCTAGTTTTCTTGCTTCTACTTTCTTAAAAGTTGGTATTGGATGACCCTATGTGATCATAACTTCATCATTTTTAGTAATTCTTTATGGTTTTAGTTTCCCCCGTATGTTGTACTGTTTACACAATTCCTAATGTTGCAGTTTTGGTGCATTTTTGTACCTTTAACATTTCATCATTTGGTTTAAATTCACCTCTCCTTAACTATTTGTGTGTCAAATATTGATCAACATGAGATTGGTCCAGGAGTTCTTTATACTTGCCACTGTACCTATATGCATTTCAATCTTCTTTCCTTTGCTTCTGGTCCTGTTGTTTATATAAACTGTCATTGTTGGCATTTTCTGTTGCCACCTGATTTTTATCTACATCTTGCTTGAGTTCCATTCCAGCTGCTTTCCAAAATGCTCTCATCTGAAGCAAAGGTGCCATCTTCGACTTGTTTTCTTCATAGTTTAGAACCTTTTCTAAGTTTGAATCTGATGACGCATTTGTTTATGTTTGCAATCATGGGACTATGTACATAATTGATGCTTTCATTTACGTATGCAGTCCCATGGTTGTAAACCTGTACATCGTGCCATGTACCATTTTTATATATGTTTTGACAGGTATGAAGTATTTTCTTTGTGTGTGTTTGTTTATTTTTTATTGTCCTAATGATCTGGTGCTTTTCCTGGCCAGTTAACCATATCAATGCTGTAAATTAAAATAATAAAAACAAGTTAATTTATAGCTTGAAATTTATTCATAGAAGTCAAAGCAGTGCTCAGTATTAAAATAGTCCTTATTTTTTTCATATCTGTTCGTGTTTTATTGCTGATCCTGCATCAACTCCCAAATATTTATGCACTCCCTCTGAGTACTTTAAAATCACTGGGGATAAAAAATTATTAGAAACAGTATGCACTGCATGCTTTAATCATGTTTTTCCTTAAAGGTTTGGAGTGGTAAGTAGCAGTAAATTGCATTAAATTAAATTCAGATTACAGATTATATATTAAAGCTATACTACCATTGAGAGTGTACTAGCAGCTAAGTACAGGCTTCAGAAGAATTGTGCAGAGTGCTGCAGATGGAGTTTATTTTTAACTTTACCTAATTAAGTTCTTTACCTTTTGTGAACAATATAGGCCTTCTGCTTCACAGCAGCTTGGATGGTGTACCTTTCACATGTGATTCTTTATTTGACTCCATATGTACACACTGCTACAACACAACATTTCATTATCTAATTATGTAACACTTCATCCAGTCCATGTGCCCAGTGCAATATCTACAGCATTTCATAATTTGATTATGTCACACTTCCTTATATCAATGTGCCTACTACAATAAGTTCTACAGTATTTCATAATCTTTTTGTGTCATACATGATTCTGTCCATGTGCCTACTGCAATGCGTTCTACAGCATTTCATAATCTGTTTGTGTCAAACATGATTCTGGCCATGTGCCCACTGCAATGTGTTGTACAGCATATCATAATCTGATTATGCGACACTCCCTTTTATCCATGTACCTACTCTAATGTGTTCTGACTGCACCATACTTCGTTCTGTCCATGTGCTCACAGCAATGTGTTCTACAGCATTTCGTAATCTGATTATGTCATAATTCATTCTGTACATATGCTCACTACAGCGTGTTCAACCGGATGCCATCCAGGAGCTTTGGATGGAGATATCATCCAAGTATCTGTTAAAGCATCCACTTCATACCACAGCTGCACCGTCAGGCTGTATAAAACAAATTAGAAGGAGATCTTTGGAAACTTAATCAATGTTCTTTATTCTATGTAACATGATATAGACACTACGTATGCAATGTCCTACAATGTCCTACAACCTCATATTGAAGATTCATGGCAACATATTCTACTTCATAAACAAGATGGATAGTGGTTGTCCTGTAAATGCATCTCCACTATGGCCATTGGCTACAAAAATACTACATGATTTAGTCATCAATATTGAAAATACAATAGACCATCCATTGTACTGGTACCAACTCTACCAATCAGTTAATGATTTATAATGGAGTAATTCAAGATAACACATAGAACTCTTGATTTGCAGAGCACAGATAACAGTGAAGAACTTTTGGAGTCAGACTTTGCATTAGCACACACAGATCATGCATGCAAAGTCTGAAACATAGCTGATAATGCTTAGGTTGATTTGTTTTCTTTAGAACATTTCTGACACCCTGTGAAAGACTTTCTTCATCTCCGATCCTAAACTGTATTACATATGAATGCAAACATCATATATATATATATATATATATATATATATATATATATATATATATATATATATATATATATCTGGTTCCCATTCAGAAGCCTGAAACATCATAAGCCTGAAAATCAAAATCCTGAAACCAAAAGCCTGAAAATTCAGAATCCTGAAAACTCAAAATCCTGAAAGCCCAAAATCCTGAAACTCAAAATCCTGAAAACACAAATAATGCTAATATGTCACTATAAAGACACTAATATCTACCAACTGACCCTGACCCTAACCCTAACCCTAAGGTCCATCACTATCGCACACTCACCTGACCCGTGCCTAACCTAACTCACTTAAACTGCCCCTAACCCCAATATTTGTCACTATTGCATACATGCCTAACCTGCGCCCTAACCCTAACTCACTTAAACCGCCCCTAACCCTAACATAAAACCAACCGCACTTACCTGACCCCAACGCATGACCTAACACCACAGGGCTAACAATAGCAAAGCCACAATGACATCAGTATGTCTATTTTGTGTTTTCAGGATTTTAAGTTTCAGGATTTTGGGCTTTCAGGATTTTGAGTTTTCAGGATTCTGAATTTTCAGGCTTTCGGTTTCAGGATTTTGATTTTCAGGCTTATGATGTTTCAGGCTTCTGAATGGGAACCATATATATATATATATATATATATATATATATGTGTGTATATATCATCGTCATCATCTTTCGGTTGTTCCCGTTAGGGGGTCGCCACAGCAGATCACCTGTTTCCATTTCTTCCTGTCCTCTGCATCTTGCTCTGTCACACCAACCACCTGCATGTCCTCTCTCACCACATCCGTAAATCTTATCTTAGGCCTTCCTCTTTTCCTGTTACCTGGTAGCTTCATCCTTTGCATATTTTTCCCAATATACTCAGCATCCCTCCTCAGCACATGTCCAAACCAATGTAATCGTGCCTCTCTGCCTTTGTCGCCAAACCTTCCAACCTGGGCTGACCCTCTAATATACTTATTCCTAATCCTGTCCACCCTCGTCACACCCAGTGCAAATCTTAACATCTTTAATTCTGCCACATCCAGCTCAAACTCCTGCCTTTTTGTCAATGACACTGTCTCCAACCCATATAATATAGCTGGTCTTACTACCCTCTTGTAGACCTTCCCTTTCATTCTTACATGTACTTGTCTGTCACAAATCACTCCTGACACTCTTCTCCACCCACTCCATCCTGGCTGTACTCTCTTCTTCACCTCTCTTCCACACTCACCGTTACTCTGAACTATTGACCCCAAGTATTTAAACTCATCCACCTTTGCCACCTCTACTCCTTGCATCCTCACCATTCCTCTATCCTCCCTCTCATTCACACACATATATTCTGTCTTATTCCTGCTGACCATCATTCCTCTTCTCTCTAGAGCATATCTCCATCTCTCCAGGGTCTCCTCCACCTGTTCCCTACTCTCACTACAGATCACAATGTCATCTGCAAACATCATAGTCCACGGGGACTCCTGTCTGATCTCATCTGTCAACCTGTCCATCACCATTGCTAATAAGAAAAGACTCAGAGCTGATCCTTGATGTAACACCACCTCCACCTTAAATGCATCCGTCACTCCCACCGCAGACCTCACCACTGTCACACTAGCCTCGTACATATCCTGTACCACTCTTACATACTTCTCTGACACTCCTGGCTTCCTCATACAATACCACAACTCCTCTCTAGGCACCCTGTCATATGGTTTCTCTAAGTCTACAAAAACACAATTCAACTCCTTCTGACATTCTCTGTACTTCTCCATCAACACTCTCGGAGTAACCATCGCATCTGTAGTGCTCTTTCCAGGCATGAAACCATACTGCTGATTACTATTCATCAAGTCCCTTCTTAACCTTGCTTCCACTACTTTTTCCCACAACTTCATGCTGTGACTGATCAATTTAATCCCTCTGTAGTTACTACAGCTCTGCACATCACCCTTATTCTTAAAAATTGGTACCAAAACACTTTTTCTCCATTCCTCAGGCATCCTTTCACTTTCCAAGATTTCATTAAACAATCTGGTTAAAAACTCCACTGCCATTTCACCTAAACACCTCCAAGCTTCCACAGGTATGTCATCTGGGCCAACAGCCTTTCCATTCTTCATTCTCTTCACAGCTATCCTTACTTCCTCCTTGCTAATCCATTGTACTTCATGATTCACTATCCCTGCATCATCCAACCTTCTCTCCCTCTCATTCTCTTCATTCATCAACCCCTCAAAGTACTCTTTCCATCTCCTCAACACACCCTCCTCGCTTGTGTGTATGTTTCCCTCATTATCCTTTATCACCTTTACCTGCTGCACATCTTTCCTAGCTTGGTCCCTTTGTCTAGCCAATTGGTGCAGGTCCTTTTTTCCCTCCTTAGTGTCCAACCTTTCATACAAGTCTTCATATGCCTTATCCTTAGCCTTCACCACCTCTCTCTTTGCCATGCACCTCATCTCCTTATACTCCTGTCTACTTTCTTCATCTCTCTGACAATCCCACTTCTTCTTTGCCAACCTCTTTCTCTGTATACTCTCCTGTACTTCCTCATCCCACCACCATGTCTCCTTGTCATCCTTCCTCTGTCTAGATGTGATACCAAGCACCTTTCTAGCCGTCTCCCTTACTAGCTCTGCTGTAGTTACCCATCTATTTGGTAACTCTTCACTGCCACTCAGTGCCTGTCTTAACTCATCCCTGAACTCCACCTCACAATTACCCTTTTTCAGTTTCCACCATTTGATCCTTGGTGCTGCCCTCACACTCCTCCTCCTCCTCTTAATCACCAATGTCATCCTACAGACCACCATCCTATGCTACCTAAGTACACTTTCTCCGGTCACCACTTTACAGTCTCCAGTCTCCTTCAAACTGGCCCTCCTACATAAGATATAATCCACCTGTGTGCATCTTCCTCCACTCTTGTATGTCACCCTATGCTCCTCCCTCTTGTTAAAATACGTATTCACCACAGCCATGTCCATCCTTTTCGCAAAATTCACTACCATCTGACCTTCTACATTCCTTTGTTTAACACCATACCTACCCATCACTTCCTCATCCCCTCTGTTCCCTTCACCAACATGCACATTGAAATCTGCTCCAATCACCACTCTCTCACCCTTGGGTACAGACATCACCATTTCATCCAATTCACTCCAAAATTTTTCTTTCTCATCCATTGCACACCCAACTTGTGGAGCATATGCACTAACAATATTCATCATTACACCATCAATTTCCAGCTTCATAAACATTACTCTATCCGACACTCTTTTCACCTCCAAAACACTATTAGCATACTGTTCCTTCAGAATAACTCCTACACCATTTCTCCTTCCATCCACACCATGATAAAACAATTTGAACCCACCTCCGATACACCTAGCCTTACTCCCCTTCCATCTGGTCTCTTGCACACACAATATACCAACCTTCCTTCTGTCCATCATATCAGGTAGCTCTCTCCCTATACCAGTCACACTGCCAACATTCAAAGTTCCGACCCTCACTACCACAGTCCTAGCCTTTCTCCTCTCTTCCTGTCTTCAGCCATGTCTTCCGCCTCTTCTCCTCCTTCGGCCAACAGTAGCCCAATTTCCGCCAGCACCCTGTTGTCTAACAGTACTGGTGGCGGTCGTTGTTAACCCGGGCCTCGACCGATCCGGTATTAAATTATTTATTGGTGTCTGCATGAAATGATTGGTGAAGTTTTACGCCGGATACCCTTCCTCATGCAACCCTCCCCATTTATCCGGGCTTGGGACTGGCACAAAGAAATGCACTGGCTTGTGCATCCCCAGTGGCTGGGTTTTTATATATAGATATATATATATATATATATATATATATATATATATGTGTGTGTGTGTGTGTGTGTGTGTGTGTGTGTGTGTGTGTGTGTATATATATATATATATATATATATATATATATTTTTTTTTTTTTGCTGTTGCTTAATGTTCACAAAGTTTGCCCCTCCAGGATCCTCCATTCATAATTCCATGTTTTATTTTCTCCAGGCAGGGATAACAGCAGGTCAGGCAAGGTGGTGAAGCAGATGAGCAGTACAGAAAAAATGAAGGAGAGACCCAAGATATTTATAGTCACCTGTACTTATTAGCACTCAGTCAACACTTGTCAGTGCTAGCAGCTAAGTCCAGGCTACAGCAGAACTGTGCAGAATATTGGAAACTGAGAGGTCAGACAAATCATGAAAGGCACAGGAACACCAGAACACTAATAAGAGGGCTCTGTAAGTGGGAAAAGATAAGAAAGTAAGGAAAGGAAAGGCTTTAAAAGAGCTCAGTAGGAAATGTGAAGGAATATAGGAAGCCAGACTTGCTAGATAGAACAATGACAGAAGTGGATCAGGTGTGCTGTTAATATGGTGACAGATTGACTTAAAGATTAGTGGAGGGATGTGGCTATGTGACATGATGGATTCTAAGGTCACTAGTACATAAGATGAGTGAGCTCAAGCAGTTAGTGAAAGTGTTCAAGCAGAGAACCCAGCAGTGTTAGAAGGGATCACTGCAGAGGACAATGGGGAGGACAGCATGTGAAAAAGATCATGAAGAAAAGCAGACTGGAAAGCAAATGGCCCAGAAGCATGGCTCAGGAAGTCACAGGAAGTAGCTGGCAATAAAGGGAGTCAATAAGGGCAGCTGTAGTAAGGTCTGAGAAGGGGTCAAAGGATAAAGTCAGAAAGTACAGTGAAGGAAGGCCTCAAATAAAATCAGGATGTAAAAAAGAAATGCAATGCAGATGGATAACAGTCAAGAAGTGAAGGGGAAGGAGTGACAAAAGCAGGTAAGATTTGTGGCTCCAGGGTTACAGCAAGCAGACCAGAAGAAAGGCAGAAGAAATGGAACAACAGAAAAGGAATGTCTGGATGGATGAAAAGAGACAGTAGGTTAGGGCTGAAAGAAGTAGGAGGTGTAGACTAGATCATTGTGGGATGAAAGAATAGGATTGTCTTGGGAAGGCAAGCAGATAGAAGTAGTCTAAGAACAGGATGGTCAAGCAAAAGGAGTCTATCAGGGGTAAGAGTCAATGCAGACCGCTTTTCAGGAGCTTAGAATACGAATTCTAGGTAAGGATAGACAAGTCAAGTGTTCATAGTCAGGAACTACATGACTGAAGATATTGTGTATGACACCGTAGAATGGGAGCCTAGTGTTAGCTAAGATAGCCCTGGAGTTGATTCTAGACAGGACAGCCCACTAATAATCAAGGCATTTCAGAGTGCTGGGAGGACTGCCCAACATAATGATACATGTGGGCATTAGTGATTTGCAAAGGGATTGGCAATGACATCAGCATCAACCCTTTTTTCCCATTTTGTATATGGGGTTGAGGTGTCACATCAACAGTGACCATCTCCTAGAGCCAATGTACACACCACTAGGGAGCAAAGGGATCACTGATAAAAACAATCAGGACAACCAAAGAATTTGTCCTACTACAGCCATTTGAGTCCAAAGCACTCAAAGACCTCAATGTTAAAGTCAGGATCTCGATCACCTTGTAATCCATATGGACTGCTGCTCATACTCATACCTGAGTATGAGTTCAGACAAGCAGCTGGCACACCTTATCCATACACATTATCCGTGTTTGAGTAAGGTGAGTGCAATAGGCATAGGGAAGGAGTGGGGGGGGGGGAATTTTAGGGTTAAGGAGCGGAAAGGGAGTTTTAAGGTTAGAGAGTAAAAGAAGAACTTTAGGGTTGGGAGCCAGACAGGAGTTTTAGGTTTCAGGAGTGATAAGGTCTGTGGAGTGGGAAGGGTGTTGTAGATTTAGGGTTAGGGAGTGTAGTGTTAGGGAGCATTTGGGAGATTTCATTTTGGTACGTGGAGTGGAGTTTTATGGTTAGGGACCAAGGAATCAGGTTAGGAACTGGGTGGGAGTTTTAGGGTTAGAGTGAGGCCTGTGCTAAAGCTATACAGTTTCCTAGGCTCAGATGGTGGCAGGGATAAATAGTTAAAAAAGATCAAAGGAGTTAGAGCACTAGCCTTTTTCAAACAAGTGGAAATAAGCAGGTATGTTACAAACTAATAGTACATGAGCACTTTTAGTAGACCACAAGGAATTAGTTGAAAGATGTTGGAAAATGAGTAGATTTTTTTTATTTTTACTTTCTGTGTTTTATTTGTATAAGTACGGCAAATGCACTGTATCAATAAAGTTAGAAATAAAGGGTAGGATAGACCATTTCAAGTACTTGCTGATGGAGTGAAAAAAAAACAAGGACACAACATAATAGGTGGTTGAGGATAAACATGGAAAAGGGAGAAACTATATATGTCAAGGATATACTGTAGCTCACCTCAGAGGGTGCTGTGGTACTTAGCACTGAATTTGAATAGTACACAAGTTTTATAGTGCTTGTCGAGTGAGGTTTATAAGAGGGCGAAGAATGAGAAATAAAAAATAAGGAAGACAGCAAAAGAAAGGAAGATGAGAACAGAATTAATAAGGGGAGGAAAGGCTTCAAACTTGAAGCTTCAGTAATGGAAGCTGTATTTGGTAATAACAGAGGCTTACAGAGCAAATTGAAGAAAAAGCTGATTGAAGAAAAAGGAGTTAACAGGGATATAAAAAAACTGAGGCAAATGAAAAAAATGCACTAAGAGATTTGTGTTTCTTCCTGGTTACAAAGCTTCTAGGAAAGAAAGAATAGATAAGATAAAGTAGTAAGCTTTAGACAAGAGATAAACTGTGAGATATTCAAAGTCAATGAAGTCAAGGTAAAGATCCTGCATGGAAGAAAAGAAGAGGAGTGGGAACAGTTTGTAAAATTAAATGGGTTGGCAGTCATGGAAGGAAAAAGGAAGAAAAGCTGGACAAAATTAGAGCAATTCTCTGAAGGAATGAATAAGAGAAGGGACCATAAAAATATTAAAATGGAAGATGATTTTACTCATGGACAAGCTGAAATAAACATACCAGCATCAGGGATAGAAGGGAAAATGACTTAGTAAAAATTGTAGACAGTGGTGTATTCCAATAAACAATGTAAAAAGAAACATATTTGACAGAGAGTTATGCATTAAATAGGAAATACAGCGGTAGAGATGATGTCATCACTGTCTTGCAACAACCACACAACAATATAGTTAATTGTTATTACTAAAGCAAATGCATCAGATACCAGAACTAACATATAGTACAACAGAATAGTAAATTTTACATAAGGGGATTGATATAAATGACTACTACAGCAAATGGGATGAATTTTGCTAGAAAGAATAAGGGAGAGATATGGAGGTAATGGTAAATTGACAGATGAGGAGGAGGAGAAACAATGATAAAAGAAAGAGAAGGCCATTAAACTTTCCTAGGGGGCACATGTAGCAGAAATGTAAAAGGGCCTGAGCAAATCAGAAAAAGATAGGGGATTTCACAGGTTGTGAGTGTGATGGTTCAAGGGTGGGGGATGAGTATCCAAGCTAATGGAAAGTGAGGATGCATAGGCAACAAAAGATAAGATTTTTAGTCTGGATTTAGCAAAGGCTTTTGAATTGTTTCAGCATAAAGGTGCAGTTGCTGAGTCAGCATGATAAATATAAATAGATACTTTACTCTAAGGAAAAAATGTCTAGTCAAGTATAATATATAATTATTGTAAGCTTTCTATTTCACTCTGTAGAATAGCCAGTGGTGTCCCACAGAAATGTGCAGGGTCCATCACTGTTTGAGATTTTCTTTTTCTGACCTTAGCTTAATAAATGAACTCTGAATCCCAAAATATACATTGGCGTAGTTAGTTGTTCTGTAAATGTAAGTCTGCTGTAAGAAGAACTAGAAAAAATACTTCCCTGGTGTAGTACCTTGTTCAACTCTGAGCACCAGTAAATGCAGTGTGCTAAAATCTGGGGCAAAAAAAAATACTTGAGGTTGATTTCGACAGCACAAATTGGCAGTCAGGAACAGTAAACTACCTGACTAAGAAAAGCAGTGAATACCAGTATTAAATTTGATGACAGTAACTCGCAAATGCATGTCATGTCAGAGAAAAAATAAGTTAATCTGCTGTGTTATTAGAACAATGCCACATTCTACAGTTTCAAAACTAAAACACAATTCAAAAATAAAAGGCCCAAAGATTTTTGATGAAAAAAAATGTATAGGTTAGGAAACAAAATTGTGCAGAAAGAATAATGAAATTAATAAGTTTTTGGTAGCATGTAGACTCCAAAGTGGCAGTCTCTTTCTTTTCTTTAACATCTGTGACTGCATATAATAAATGATCTGTCTGGTCTGTCATAGTATTTCCAGGTACGGCTAAAAGACTAGGTGTGACACAGTACTAGAAGGAACCATAACCAACTTAGAAGTAACAGACCAGTGTGCCAGATCTCAGTGACAGGGAAGGACATTAAAAAGAGATTAAAGAAAAGAGTGGTAAGCTTACTTGAAGGCAACCATCTCCATGGCACTATCCAGCAAAGATAGGTCTATGACTAGAAGATGCTGCCTGATAAACCTAATCCTGTTTGGCTCCAGTAGATAAGAAATGAGAACATTTAGTGGTTCTTATCTTCCCGGTCTTAGTCATGTTCTTCAGTTCTATAAACTGCAGAAGGCTTATGAGCAAATTGAAAATGAAGGGATAGGAGAAGATAAAAATGGCCAGAGAGAAGGACATGGACAGTGATGGTGTGGTAGTCACTGCTCAAGGACAGTATGTCAAGTAGCAGTGTCTGTCATTAGTGATTCTGAGAATAGTGCTGCTCTGTGTGTTTGTATTGCACATCACAAGTAACATTAAGGACTTGGTAGAATAATTATTGTAAAAATATGTCAGGAAATGTGTTGCATTACCCATTTGACAGTAATAGTAAAGGTGGCAGGAAAGTGTGAATTTCTCCATAAAGCCACTATAAAATGTACACAGAATGCTGCAATTATTTAAAAAATCAAACCTCTTTGTACATGCTACAAACATGCACATGAACTTATATAAACTGTGATGTCCACTCTCTGGTACAGTAATCAAGGAGCCTAAATCCTCATCATGGACACTGGTGAGGGAAGTTCACTTGGAACAAAAATAGATAGACACAGTATTTCCAGATGTTGGTCACTGCATCAAGCACAATTTCTCCTAAGAGCTCACAGGGAGCACACTCAGTCCAGAGTCTGGGTTTCCCTATCTCTCTGTCCAGGCCCCCATTAAGACTCCCCACTGGCACAGCTGTAAAATTGATTCATCAGTCGAGTGGCCAAGCCAAGTCCTCCACCACTCTCTCTGAGAAACCAGTACTGTGTCCCCGCTCCTAGTAGCTGACACACACTCTCTTTGAGATTTCATTTGCACACACACGCACACACACACACACACACACACACACACACACACACACACACACACACACACACACACACACACACACACACACACACACACACACACACACACACACACTGGCAGAGATTTACTACCTATGCCCCTCTGTCCAGACTATAAGGTAGTTAATGCCACCAGGCACTCCAAGGCCAGCTACTCTAAGGCTCTTTGCAAGGGTACCCAGTTATCCTGAGTGAAATTAATACTAATACAAATGGTAATATTGAACAAACAGCAAGGCTTTCAAGAGTGACCACAGTGCCACCAAACAAAGATTAAAGTATTCTCTAAAAGACCAGCCACAATGAAAAGTTTAAATGTATTTAATAATAAATAATAAAAGAACATAAAATATGGAATATCTATTTACAATAAACAACAGAGTTTCAGACACAGGAAATATTAAAATAACACAGATGAATAGATTCATACAGGTACAGAAAAACAGTACTTAACTAATCTCACTATATTTTCCTAACTAATCTAAAGAATTACTATTCCCTGGTCACTTACTAGAGCAAGGCAAGATGAAGTGGGTGAGGGATCCTTCTTTGGTTTCAGTCTCATCTAGTATTAAAACATCTTTTCATTGGTGGATTACAGGATGACATCACATAGATCTGGTCATCTGACTTCTGGTTCCCGTACTACCCCTTTTACTAGAGGCTGCCAGGATTTAGCACAGATGTTTTACCTTACATAGCTAGAGCTTTGCTAAGATCTGTTGCAGATTCTGGAAGTCATAAAACAATTTCAAACTTCTAACCTTCCAGAGTAGCAATTAGTTCACTGCTATGGACAATACAGCAAGGATTCCTAGTCTTTTTTCTCACAGACATTTCATTTCTGGCTGCAATCAGAACTGTAAGATACAATCTTTATGCCCTACCAGGTAGTTTAATTTTAAACTATTGTTTAAAGTTTGCTGGACTGAGATTAATCTCTTCTCTTCCAATATCCTCTGTTACAATATTAATTTCAACAGTTACCATACAGTCAGACATACAGGTGTATTTTTCTTTCTGTCCAGCAGGACCCACTGTTGGTACATTTTTTAACACAAGCAACTTTATGATTACATTTTTCAACATAATGATCTGTGTAAATCAGTTTGACATACAAATGACTTATACTTCTTTACAAAATTCCAGCTAGCTATGCTGGCATATGTTACATATCCACTGTCCTACTTCTCCTGGCATAGCTGGCAATGCCTCACATTGTCACAGAATCCATCAAAGGAGACTGATACATGGCTACCACAGTTCTATATGTAAAAATGGAAAAATTAAAATTAAGTAAAATAACCCAAGGTGAATGTGGTACTAGAAGAGTCTGCTCAAGGGTAATGAGCAGGAGAAAGATCTGTGAGAAGCTGTAACAACAGTAGCAGTGAACAACCAACTCAAGAACATAAGGCAATAGGCAAGGCATATAGATTTTTATCGACATCCAGAGGAGGCACAAGTTCCAGAAAAAAGAAAGTTATGTCACCAATCTATTGACTGTTGGACAGGCTTCAGCATTCAATATTGTGTCCAGGCTTGGAATCATATGGGGGGAAGGAAACAAAGTTGCTAGAAAAGCAAAAAAGAAAGGTTACCAGAATGATGGTGGGGATCGATGTCATGTTATATGAGCAAAGGCTGGAAGAATTAGTTCTATTCTCCTTTATAATGAGAAAGAAAAGAGAGAGAATATGATCAGGATCTACAAAATTTCAAGGAAAAACTATGTAAGAGCTGAGTTATGAAAAAAAGAGAGAGGATGTTGGAAAGGCCACAAGAGTGAGTTGATAAGTTCCAATCAACATGTAGGAAAGTACTTTTATTAATAAATATGATGGTGAACATTTGGATGAGACTCCCAGAATGTGTGGTACAGGGCAGAATTAATGACTCCTTCAACTCTATCTCACTCCTTCAAAGGCCTTGGGACAGAAAGGAGGTGGAGACAATATCAGGAAAGTGAGAACTACAACAAGTGGGCATACTAGCTGAACCTTCAGTCTTCTTCTGACAACTTATCAATGTAGGTGTGTGACCAAACTTTGAATGTTAGCTAGTTTGCATGCTTTTATTCTTTAATTCACAATCTTTATCATTTAGTAGTAGCATAAACAGAATTACATTGGCAATTGAATTTAGGGGTGATTTTCTTTCCCAGATTAATCATTCTCTCCCCTTAAGTATTTTAGGGTCTATATTAAAACAATGAATGTTGGAAATTGCGAATGCTCAGATGAGCAAAAATGCCACAACTCAAAGTTTTTTTTTTTATCGCAGTATAGTGAAGATCTGAATATTTGACCTTTCTTCACTGTAGTGCGATCTCGGAGTTGGAATATATATTTAGCGAGGGATGTATATAATAATGTTTTCTAGTTGCAGCATTTTCACTCATCGGAGCGTTTGCAATTTCTAACATTTGTTGTTTTAATATAGACCCGTATTTTAGCTACAAAGAATCTTAAAAGTTTGTGATTGGTTAAATGTTATCACATGACGTGTATTTTTGGCATAAAAATTGTGGGAAGTCTCTAACTATGAAAATCTGTTCTAAAAGGTAAATCAAAGCATTGGAAAATTCAGTTAAGCTCCAGAAGACCCTCAGTTTTCTAATACTTCACTATACACAAATAGCTAATGCTTCAAATTCTCTTTACAATTTAGTAGACTGCTGCCTTCTACTAAAATTCATGGTGTGCATGGCTTTATCAGTATGTCAAATTCTGTAAAAACTATGCCTTTTACAAACAAAAAGTACTTGTGATAAAGTATAATAAAATGAGGAATGCATTTGATATTCAGTGCCTCTCAGAATTAGTCAATTTAAATAACAGTACTATCTATATTTCATTATCAAAACAAAACTTTTAACATTTTGTTATAAAGTAAGAGATACAGACATTGTTTATAGTATATACCACACAATAAAAGGAGGCATATATGTTGAACATGTTTATACTGCAAACATTAGAAGAAAGCCCCAGCTAAGCCAGAGTCTTCAGCATGCAATACTTTAAACTTCCTGTTATGGTGGCCCATGGAATATATGCAAATTACCCCTTCCTATGGCCTTACTACATAGATTCACTGTTTCTTTGTTGCAGTATTTACTAAATGGTTTATCTCTGTGACTTTCTGGTAATATTTACTAAATGGTTTATCTCTGTGACTTTTTCACCCTTTAGCATGGATGTTTATAGTGGAAATAAATAGAAAAATATGTTTTCAAAGGATGTTGTGCATTTTTGAATCCCCCACCAGGGAGTGGATTGTGACCCCACACCCAAATTAGCAACATATTCTAACTTGTAGACATATTGATAAAACATAATGGGAATAATTAATCTTGATGGAAAAGTAAGAATTACCCTTATCTCTGATGTAGTGCAGCTTCAAAGTTAATATATTTTGTCAGCAGAATGGTGAGTGGGGCACAACCACCAATATGAGTGTTGAAGGAGGCATAGCTTTCATTATAAAAATAAATTATACTATGATCACTTTCATTTTAATCTTGATGATGGTTTAGTATATATTTCTCAGAAGTTCAGGCCAAAACTAAGGGGCTGTGGCTGTCCAAGTTTGTGGATGACTGCAAACCAGGTTCAATTATTGCATCCCCAAATTATGTCAGTATACTTCAGGAGGGTCTTATTCAGACCAACAACTGGTGTCTTAGTCATGGTCTGAAACTGAATGCAAAGAAATACATCATCATTCCCTTCAGTAAAAACAATGTCCCTTCACATTATCAGATTAACAACAATACCATATGTACCTACGAAGTAGTAAGAGATCTGCGATCACAAGAAGACTGCAATCTTAACTTTGACCACCATGTGTCTACTGTTGTAAGGAAGACTTTCTAGATAGCACACTTGATTAGCAAAGGCATTGCCTCTAGAGCATAGGAGGTTTTAACCCCCTCTATACTCATCGCTAATCAGGCCCATAATTGAGTATAACACACCTTTACGTATGTACCATACAAAGCACCTGCAGCAATTGGAGAGACCTCAGAGGTTTCTACGAAGATCAAGGGACTCCAGTATGTGCCCACATAGGCTGACTAAAGTCCCTTTCCCTATACTCAATAACATATAGACTTCTTAGGGGGGGGGGACTTATGCCTGGCTTACAGAGCAATCTCTGACCCAAACCTAATGAATTTTCTGTATATCCATAAATCAAACAGGACTAGAACTACCCATTCCAGGGATCTAAATATGGCCTGCAACTTGAATAGGGAGAGCTGGAGAGACAGACTTGTCTCCCAGCAACTGCTGCATCTTTGGAAGAGGCTGCCAATTCATGTGAAGCAAAGCAGCTCCATGACACTGTTGAAAAAGAGCCTGCATGAGTGGATGGGGAAACATAACATTTTTATCGGTTTTGCACCCATAACCCTCCTGGACAAGGGTAGTCATTAATTCTGCATATTGACTAGAGTATCTGTGGTATCACAATGGGATGAAACAGAAAGGCTTGAAATAACCTCTGGGTCGATAGCCTAGTAACCTCCTATGATCCTATGATCCTATGTTTCTGATACCAACTTCACTGTTAGGTTATGCTACATATGCTTCTTGTATGTTTGTTTGTAAGTGTCTAAAATGTCATCTAGATGCAGTATTGCAGTTTTACAGCTGACTTAAGAATATTCAAGCATATAAATGCCAGTGCATGGTCATGTACCCCATGCATGTATATGAATATGTTCTGCCTCATTGTATGCCTCATGCTTCACTTTTGTAGTCCCTGGGTGCATATTCTTGTGCAGTGATTGATTATGATATGGTTCATGTGACTAAATGTTGTGGGTAACAGAAATAACATAAATTTTTTTGGGATTTGTTCTCATGCCACGGTGGTGGCAACAGTGGCTAGCAGCTACCCAATGAAATGTCTTCCCATGTCTTTCTCTCTGATATCTGTGATAATGATTTTTTTTACTTAATAACAGGGCACTATATTGAGAAATTTCTAATACTGACTCATTTTCTCCTTCAGAGTTAAGAACAGTTCTGTAAGTCCAACAAAACCAGCTATGAATGATGATAAATCCAACGGACTAAAGTAGGCACAAAAAAAATAAATAAAATAAACCACCGGAACAACTGCAGACAAATTCCTTTATTCAAATCACAAGTTAAAACTTTTACCTTTAGGCTTCATCAAGCACATAAAAACTGATTAAAACTGATGAAATTTTACACTAGAGAAAGCTTTACTACATGACTTTCTCTAGTTGAATAATTACACCTGCTGATGCAAATGTTTCAGCAAAGGTTTCAAAGTGACAGTGCCATTTATACACAGCTTGACGTGTGCTCTCATTCTTAAAATCCATTTCAACTCTTCATTCTCATTGTATATATATATAAATATATATATATATATATAAATATATATATATATATATATATAAATATATATATACATACATATAAATATATATATATATATATATATATATATATAAATATATATATATAAATATATATATAAATATATATATATATATATGTACGTGTTTCTCACCTTGTTCTGCTATGTGCCTGTATAAAAGGTTAGGGACTACCTGCCTTTTGATGTCTTATAGGTAATTCCCAATATGTTCCTTAAGTTTCCTATGCATCATCCCAACAAAGTATGCTTTGCAGCAGTCTCATTTCACCATATATGTATTATATTTTGTGTATTACAGCAGTCACATTTCACCATATATATTATATTTTGTGTATTACAGATACCACAAGCCCTCAAGGTAAAATCATACCCATAAACTGGGAGTTTGATGATTTTCTCTGTATAAATATTTTATTTATTTATTTATTTATTTAACATTTGTCAACTGGGAAAGTCTGACTTGCACAGACCCTATTTTCAGTGGAAACCCGGGGGGGGGGGGGATGCTCCAGACACATGTCTTTGGAATGTGGGAGGAAAACAGAGTACCCGGGGGAAGCCCACTTGAATGTAAGGAGGACATGCAGAATCTGCACAGAAGGCACCCCAGCCGAGAATGAAACCTGAGACCCTCTTGCTATGAGGTGACAACATTAACTGCTGCAAACACAATTATTACATCCAAAGGTTCTTTTTTTTACTGCTAGTAAAATAAAAATGTTTTGGTTGTTCCTTATACCATAAAGTATATTTAAGTGTTGTACAACATTTATATCCAGACTTTGGCTGTGCTGATATTAATTGGTCTATCTCAGGTATCTCATTAAGTAGTGGCCAATAGTTCTTAATGTTCTTAACTGCTTCAATATCTCTATTATATGTTGATATACACCTTTGATCTTGTTTGTTTTCTTTTAGTGGTACTTCTACTTTACTTGAAGAATGGAAATAGGTTTAGCTAAATAATCTTGATGTTATTTCACTTCTGTATTAACTTTAGCTACTTCTTTACTATCATAACCTCGTTTGAGAAATTCTTTACTTGTTCTATCTAACTGTACTAACATCTTACCATCTGGGGTGTTAAGTTTTTAAAGGAAAACAATGGATGCTTACTTGTCTGATGTAAGTAACCATTCCTTTAACAGCCTTCATATATAATTCGATTTCATTGAGTAGAGCTTTTAAAGTTGTGTTCTGATATGCCACTAACAAAGAAGACAGATTTTTTTTAATCAATGCCTGAGTGGAAATTTGTTTTCATTTGCCAGTACATTTATAATAGCATAGTATCTTCATTTGTTTATTCTGATTGTTTGTTTGTATAGGTGTTCTGTCTGGAGGCACACCGAATCGGATTGATGTTGACTTGGAATTTATCATGCTGTTCAGTGTTATGGATGAAAATGCAAGCTGGTATATTGATGAAAACATCCAAACATTTTGCTCTGCTCCAGACACAGTCATTAAAAATGATGCAGATTTTATTGAGAGCAACAACATGCACTGTAAGTAATTATACTAAACCCTAACACTTTGTCTTCTAGAAGCATTATTCCAGGCATCATAGCTGAAAGTCGTCCCTTCACCCAATGGGAGGCAGCATAAACTCCACCATCAAGTGAACAAAAGATACTAAGCTTGATTTACCATCCACTACTTGAACTACTTAATATACCCAAAATATGTCTCTTATTTCTAGTCTTTGCACCAAATTCTGGATCCTTCTGTCCTCTTATCAGGGTAAGATATACCAATACTTGCAAAATAATATTGGCCTGTCTTTTGGCAGTTTAGAGCTTTAAATGTCATTTGGATGGTGTACCATCCTGACATGCCCTCTCTTTTGGGAGATGCTGCTAAGGAGATCAGTTTTTCTCGATACTTGGAGCAGCCTATGAGATACAAAAGTTAGTCCTTGGAACCTGCAAATTGTAAAACTGTGTTTGCAGGCACCCTGTACCTCCCAGACTTCCTCCTAATTATTTATTTCAGCTCTGAGATCACACAGCATATTGCCCAACCACAGGGATTTTACAGTCTTGCACAACTGTCAACTAAAGTATGTTGACAAAACAGAGGATCATTTAAACAAAAATTGACTACCTTCAGGTAACCTACCAGACCCAGGCTGAAGGTCTTTAGGGTTGCAAATGGCAGGTTCTGACAGTGCAGGAGTGCAGTAATGGGATTTAGAAAGGAATGCATTTGTTGTGACAAGTTTGTATATATATATATATATATATATATATATATATATATATATGTAGATAGATAGATCCATAGCAGATCCACAACAGAACACTTACCCGATGACCAAATCACTGAGACCACATCGCCAACACAACACATCTCTGACAATGGTAAGTATAACTACTATGGAAAGGAATGTATTCCCGTTTCCGCAATAAAATAAAAAAACAAAAAGAAACATGTATATAGCAGGAGTACAAGCCCCCCTGCACCCCCCATGTGGGGGGGGGCTGCACCTCCCAATCACCCTTACTTAAATATACCAAATCTGAGATTGCACCACATTGCGGAAATGAGAATACATCCCGTTCTCACTACTTATACTTACTATATATATGTGTGTGTGTGTGTGTAGGCAGGGTGTGGTGTTGCAGGGGGGCTTACCCCCTGCATAACACTGTTTAAAAGTATTTTTTTTTACTTTTTTTTATTTTGAAATCTTTAGCAAAAGAGCATAGGCAACAATATGCACTTTCGACAATATGCACTTTCGCTAAAGTGTATTATCAGAAACACAATTCGATGTATTGTGTTTTCGATAATACAACAGTGACCCATATATATATATATATATATATATATATATATATATATATACATATACATACATACAGACAGGTATGTGTGTGTGTGTGTGTGTGTATATGTGCAGATACAACAACATTCACTAAATCTAACCTAACGTCCTATACACAACATTAAAATGCTGTGTTTCTAACTCCCTACGCTAACCATTTGAATCCCTTGTCTTTACCTCCTCTTTTGTATCCTATTATCCTAGCTTTTATAAAAATATGTCTTCAATCCTTCTGCATCCAGTTTCCGGGAACTCTCCTCTTAACACCATTTTCTCACTAACCACCATTTTTCTCCGGGTAGTCACTCATGAAATCTATCAATGTATCATGCCATTCTATATACTCAAATGCTTTGTTATGATTGCTGTACATATGTAATACTATAAACCAACAATGATCTTAAACTTCAATGTAACGATGTATATATATATATATATATATGTATATATATATATATATATATATATATATATATATATATATATATATCAAAAACCTCCTACTGAAATTTTTAAGATGTTACATTTTTTAATGTAACCATGAATATTGAACGTCATCTTTTTGTACATGTGGAACTTTTCTCCCCAGGCTTCCGCTGAAAATAGATATGTATCCAGTCGGACTCTCCCAGTTAACAAATGTAAAATAAAAAATACAAGACATATTCACATATATATAAATACACACATGCGCACACACACACACACACACACACACACACACACACACACACACACACACACACACACACACACACGCACACACACACACATATATATACACATATATATACATAAAGAGATTTATATTTACATATAGTAATGTTATGGTGGGTGGTCCCAATGTATTAAATCAAAAAGATCTGTAAGCATAGTGATGGGTTTAAGGATCTTAACCCAAAAACTGGCAAGAAAATTAGATTTTATGAAGGACATCTGCACAAATGTGTATTTAAAAATTGGTTTACTAATGCGCAGTAGATTCTAGGTAAGAAAAAAAGGGAAAGCAATCCATTTAGTATTCCTGTGTGTGCAGAGAGATGGATCCTTCAGAGGAAAAGCTAGGGTAATTTATCCCTGCCTGTGTAGAAAGACAAGACATTTTCTTAGTTTCATTAATAAGAACTAGACTAGCTGGCCTTGTAGAATATTTTAAACTAGCCAATTTTCCTTAAAGGTAAGAATCAAACCATGTACCTTGTGACTGCATGATAAACATCTTAATCCTTAGTCCAACCCTCAAACACTGAAAAATAAACAGACTATTATAGGTTCATGAGTAAGCACTAGGTCAGCTACCCTTGTGGGCAGTTTTAAGACTAGCCAATTGTCCTTCCAAATGTGAAAAACAAACTCTGTCCCTTTTGCGGTAAATACCTTATCCATTATGCTAACTCTCAAATTTATGTGTGCCTGTGTGTGGAATTGCGGAGATATTCTATTATTATGAGGTCTGCTTAAGTACTGCTACTTTACTTTGTTAGCTACTATACCAGAACCATTTTCTGTAATGAAGTACTGTACTGAAAAATAAATAAATTTTGCTTTGTCCTGAACTGTGAAAAGTCTGCGGAGCAGAAATGTAAAATACTTTATTTTTATTGCAGACTGAACTGTTTTGGTATGGACTGCATTTTAACTATTTTCTGAACTTTATTATAAAATAAAAATGTGTTTCTGTGTGGAGCTTTGGCTCCAGTAACTCCTTTATTTGCTTGTTATAAACAAAATTTACTAGGTTGTATACATATGTATGCATAACTACATATCTTGTAGCTAGACTATACAGCATTATAACTATATATATATATATATATATATATAGATATATATATATATATATATATATATATATATATATAAATATATATATATATATATATACACAGACACATACACACACATATTGATAGAGTGTATACACAGACGCATGCACACACATATTGATAGAGTGTATACATAGACATGTACACACATATTGATAGAGTGTATACACAGACACGTACACACACATATTGATCGAGTGTATGCACAGACACATACACAAACACATAATGATAGAGTGATATATTTAATGTGATACTAAGTTATCAGTACGTGTGTGTTGTGTAAACATACTGATATTATTGCATGTCAAGAGGTGTTGTGATGTAAGAACCAAAAAGATGACAGTGTTTTACAATTCCTGGGTATGCAGTAATAACTGTCCCATGCACACTTCCTACAGCCTTATTAAATTTATAAAATGTTCAACTGTACTTCTTATAGTTTGAATTTTACCCTTAGTTTTATGTATGACAATTAAATATTGTGTACTATATTTTAATGTAAAATAGTCCCCCCATATATTTTAATTAATTGATTTCTGTCCAGGGGTTATAATTTGTTAACTGCCTGGAAATTTGGTGTAAAATGTACAAGGTAGTCATTTAAGGAATACTTCTTTTGAGCTCTTTTATATTTTTACACAGCCCATTTTATAAACAATTGCCAACACTATGCGCCACCTCAGCTGGGTTTTGGCATATAAATGATTCCTGATGCAAGTGACTGGCATATCAGTAGCATGGTGCTTCACAAATGTATACTATTTTCCAGGTAACACAGATTCAAACTATTCTAAAGAATAATCATTCTGGTGACAACTCCAAAATCTGAAAGGTACATATGCAAGCAGTAATGTTCCTACCACTATTTTTCAAAATTGGTGTAACTCATGATGCACTTGATGCATCCTAAACAAATTCAGAAGAGTGATCATTTTTTTTGCCAAAATCTGAAATAAAAATGTATATGTAAGTGAAAAATTAATGATAAGGTGCTGCTTACTGTGATTTTTACTGTGATGGCTCTGAAGTCTTCTTAAGACACTCAGTCTTGCTGCTGGGTTTTGCTGAAATCAAAGTCTGGTTATAGTTGCATTCACAGTCTGTTGCATACAGAAATTTGCAGAATATACACTGATGAGACAATATATGTTGCAGCATCAAACTCAGAGCAGTAACAAATAACTTTTTATAACAAACCACATGGACTAATGTTGCAGCTTCAGGTACTGTTCTACTTTACTTCTTGAACAACATGGATGATGTGAGAGATATAACATTTACCTCAGAACAAATGTGTCCCTACCAATACCTCTAACATAACTGAATTAATACAGATCTTATATGCTGTTCTAGTCACGCACACACATATAGATTTCCTCTTGGTATTTTATTTTGGAGATTTGCTCATCCTGTTGCAGATGCTGGCTTGATGATATTGTTTTTAAGCTTTCTTGCTTAACAATATCACATGTTTTCTCTTTGTAAGTGGTCAGCTTTTTCTGACAGCATGAATACACTGTCTTTTTCTTTGGTATTCTATTTTGATCTTTGTTTGAGAACATCTGTTCTTGTGCAAATGTTGACTTCAAACTTTCTTACTTAACAATGTTTGCAGATTGTTTTCCTGTTTGTCTAGCCTTTAATGAACCAGATTAGCTTTTTTCTGACAATGTGTAAACATACATCCTGATTTTACATTTTGCTCTTTACTGACAATGTAATGCATACATAAGAGGTTAGCTTTTACAATTTTGCTGATTCTGTAAGAAAACATGTCTATTAAGTAAGTTCCTTATTTTTCAATCCACAGTCATTTAGTATGGATGCTAATCACATATTGCTAAACTCTATTTCTACATTTAAGCAAGCTTTATTTTATACCTTATTTATGCTGCATATTTGTAACAGAATTACTTTCAACCTTAATATTTTGTTGAGCATACTCTAACAGTAAGCAATAGTGTTTCTTCACCACAATGATTTTTCTTATGATGGTTTAGTTGTTGGTGTTCCAGTTGTCTTTGTTTAATTAGGTTTCTATGAATTTATTAAAGCATGGAGTGCTTTACTTCTTTGTACTGTGTTTTCACATTTAATGCTTTGTCCAACAATACCAGGTAGAAGCTTTTGTGCAAGTGTGTGTGTATGTACGTGTGCGTGTGCGCATGTATGTGTATGTGCATGTGTGTGTGTGTGTGTGTGTGTGTGTGTGTGTGTGTGTGTGTGTGTGTGTGTGTGTATGTGTGTGTGTGTGTGTATGTGTGTGTGTGTGTATTTGTGAGTCTGTGTGTAATCTCAAACTTAAGTTAGAGTGGCTGTTTTCCATTGCTAGGTCGATTAGTGCCTTTGCTTTATGTTAATCACTTCCAATCCCTTTGTACAATGTTTCATTTTGTGTTTGTGTGGTTTCTGTTTTCACTACATTCAAGAGTTGTTCTTTTTTACCTTTCTTGATGTCTTTTAATGTTTCTGATCAGTTGATATACTAGAAATTCAGTTTTAATGTGTTTGTATTGTGTGTCATAGTCATTCTGTTTTCTTCTATTTCTTTTTCATCATTGTTGTTTATGCAGAATTAATAGTTTTTAAATTGGAGGAGCTAGTTTATTGTGCTTGCTGTTGTTCTTTGTTGATATTACTGATTTTTTTTTTGTTTCTGGAGTATTTCTGTCTTTGGTCATTTTTCCATGCTAAATAACTTTCAAGATGGTGGCACTTTGTTGGATTTTGAAAGTAGTGATCTATAACTGAATGTTTCAATGATGCAGATAAAAGATTTGATGCACAAGTTGCTAACAATCTTGTTTTTTAGATATTCATAGGTTCATAGGTTCATAGGTAGATACTAGGCTATCTGCCCTAGGGCATTTATAAGCCTAGCCAGATTGTATTTGGCTTCCGACTCCCTATTAGATTAGCCTACTGTGCCTCTGTAAAGTAGGTCACAGAAGGTACCCTTTTAAGATTAGTTTACTGTGCCTCTGTCTAGCAGGGACACAGTAGAGATCCCAAGGGTGAATTTGCGATTTCCCATCCATGCGTCCAGATTTCGCTTGAAGAGGGTCAGCGAGGGGCTCTGTCTAACATGAATTGGGATTCTATTCCAGAGTGAGGGGAGCCTCTGGGAAATAAATCTGTCCCTCCAGCATGCCCTATTTATTTTTGTGCTGAGGTTTAGGTCCCTGGAGCGTATAGCTCTAAGGGATTTGGATTTTTTGAGGTGGAGCATGTCCATTAATTCTGGGTTTGACATGGCTTTGTACGTCAGGCATAGATCGCCTCTGAGTAGGTGGTAAGAAACTGAGTAGAGCTGGAGTTTCTTTAGTCGAGCTGCATAGGACATCTGTTTGTAGCCCATGATCCTCTTGGTGAGGTACTTTTGGGGTCTCTCCAGTTGCTGCAGGTGTCGGGTAAGGTACATCCCAAAAGGGGCATTGTATTCAATTATGGGCCTGATGAGTGACGAGTAGAGGGGCACAATGACCTCTCTTGATCTAGATGCGAACCCTTTCGTGATAAGGTGGTCTATATAGAAGGTCTTTCTAACCACTTTGTCAACGTGGTTATCAAAGGAGAGATTACTATCTACGTTGGTCCCTAAATCTCTAATTACTTCTTCTGTACTTAATGGATTATCACCTATGTGGTAATTTGTGGGCACCCTGTTTTTCCCAAAGGGGATGACTATGCACTTTTTAGCATTTAGCTTGAGGCCGTGGCTCTGGCACAAAGCATCCATCTCTGTGAGACCCTTTTTGAGGATGCTTGTGTCGGCTGGAGATTCGATTATGGCCCCCAGTTTGCAGTCATCTGCGAACTTTGTCAGCCATAATCCCCCTGTGTTAGCCTGAACCACAGAGAAGTATATACCAAACAAGAGAGGTTCCAGAACTGAGCCCTGTGGGAAGCCACTTGTAACTGGTCTGGATTCGGACATGGCCCCTGCAATTCTGACCATGTGGGTTCTATCTCTGAGCCAGTTTGCAACCCATCTTGTGATATAGGGGTTGATATTTAAGCTGGTAAGCTTATTTATGATGCCCAAGTGGGGTATTGTGTCGAAGGCTTTTGGAAGGTCCAGGTAGGGTGTTTGGACTACCTTGCCCTCATCTATGTCTTTGGTAACTGTTTCAAAGAAATCAACTATGTTTAAGAGGCAAGATCTGCCCTTAACAAAGCTGAATTGGGTAGGGTCTAGTGTCTGGAGGCTCCCAATGTCTTTGTTTATGAGTTCCATGATAATACACTCCATAGCTTTACAGACCAGACTAGTCAGGCTTATGGGGCGATAGTTTCCGGGGTCTGTTGTGGCACCACCTTTATGGAGTGGGACCACTGTAGCTGTATGCCATTCTTTGGGTACATATCCTGTAGTAAGGCTAAGTCTGAACAATGACTTAAAGTTAGGGTTCAGTTCTTCTTGGAGCTCATGTAAGACACAGCCTGGGACACCGTCTGGTCCCATAGATGCTGTGTTTTTTGCTTTGGAGAGGGCAGCCTTCACCTGTGCATCTGTGATGTCAGGGAGGTTACATTCAGTTGGAATAGGCATTTGCTCCTTTGGGGGGGAAGGGGTGGAGAAGTTTGCGCTGAATCTGTCTGCCAGGATGTTGGCTATGTCTGTAGGTTCGGTATATTTTGTACCGTTATGCAACAATTCAGAGCATATCAGGGAGCTTCCGCCCATGTTCCTGACATAACTAAAGAAGGCCTTGTGATTATCTTTAGTGTCTAGGGCAATTTTTCTTTCTAAGCTGGCCTTTGATGATTTTATGAGGGATCGAAGTTTCTTGCTAATACTGATCAGAGATGCCTTCTCTTTTTGGGATTTTGCTCTGTCATGTAGTAGCTTCCTCCTTCTGTTGTATAGCTTATTTATGGCCGGGGTCCACCAGAACGGTCTCCTGTTTTTGGAGGAGTGAGTCTTGGTTTTATTTGGGATAGCATGATCCATGCATTTCTGCAGGTGCTCATAGAATGCATTTGTAAAGGATTCTGTGGATTGGGCTGTATTATCCTCTGGCCCAGGGGCTTTAAAGGATTCCACCTCAGTCTTGAGAAGTGCAAAGTAGGCTTTTGAGAAATTCTTTACAGTGATTTCCTTGGCTGGGGGTGGGAACGGGATATGCATGTCCAGGGAAATTTGTTTATGTTCTGATCTTACCAATGAGGGGTTTACCTCTGGTGTGGAACATTGAGTCCCCATGTTGGTGATGACCAGGTCCAATATGTTGTTCCCTCTTGTGGGAGTGGTGACCAGTTGTTCCATTGCGTTAGAGTTTATAAATTCAAGGAACCATTGGGCGAGGGTGTTTGGGCTTGAGTAGTTTTCCCAGTCAATGTTTGGGTAGTTGAAGTCACCCAGTAACATAATGTTTGGAGAGACCTTCATATTCTCCAGTGTTCTCAGGAATGCCAAGTGGGGTTCCTGTAATAGGGAGGGTGTTCTGTAGCAGGCTACAAACCGAAAGGCAGTTTTGCCCGCTGTTAGTTGCACATGGATGGTTTCTGATGCTTCTTGCAGTGTAGGTATCTTTGATGAATATAGATACTCCCCCTCCTTTTGTGCTTCGGTCCGAGTTTTGGGGCCGAAATGCATGGTATGAGTTATAACCTGGTAGTGCTGGGGTGCTCTCAGGAGCCTTGAACCAGGTTTCTGTTACTGCACAGACATCGATTTTCTCCATACTGAGGAGAGCCTCAAGTGCATGCATTTTGAGGATTAGACTTCTGGCATTGAGTAGCATTAACTTTAGTTTTTTTATCCTTGGGTTGTCTATGGAGGTGGGTTTGTCCTTTGAGCCTTGCCTAAAAAAGGCACTATGAGGGTGGCAAGAGCCTTGGCCAGTATCCAGCAAAAAGACAGTTCTAGGGTTTTAAGAGAGAGAGAGAGATCAAGGAGTTTAGAATTGACCCAAAATGGCCAATAAAGCTACAGCTTCTAGGTAGTAACCACTCCTCCAGGGACAGGCAGGCTGTTCACTGTTAACCACTCCCACTGGTGAACACAGAGACTTCCCCTTAGCCCAAGCAAGCACTGGCCTTCTAGAAACTTCCAAACAGTTCAGAATAGCAAATCTGTAACTAAACTTTCTTAACTTTCAGAAAGCGGGAAAAAAGCAAGATTTTTTTTTCTTTTTGTTGTAGTTTAAAGGTGGCAGAGATACACAAGCAGCAAAATAATCACAACAGTGCAATACATGACCCCACACTTGAGTGCTAGGCCAAAATCAGGTAAATGCAGTTTTTAGAGAAAAAACGATTTTAAATTAACTGCAACACAGGAAATGCAGTAAACAGGCTCTAGATGTGTTCCAAGTACTGCTACTGTTACAGATATAAACTTTAGCAAGCCGGAAAATGCCAAAAAATAGGCGGCAAAGCAGTAAAACAACAAAAAAATCAGAAGAAAATACTTAAAATCACAAAAGTGGCTCCTTTTCTTCTCTCAACATTTTCTCCCATTGGTAGGTGCTTCAGCAACAACTAGCAAGCCTGAAAAGACGCCAAAACCACGAGGCAGCCGGGTTTTAAGAGAGACAGATCAAGGAGTTTAGAATTGACCCAAAATGGCCAATAAAACTACAGCTTCTAGGTAGTAACCACTCCTCCAGGGACAGGCAGGCTGTTCAGTGTTAACCACTCCCACTGGTGAACACAGAGACTTCCCTTTAGCCCAAGCAAGCACTGGCCTTCTAGAAACTTCCAAACAGTTCAGAACAGCAAATCTGTAACTGAACTTTCTTAACTTTCAGAAAGTGGGAAAAAAGCATCCATTTTATGCACACACACACACAAAAACATACACAGACACACAGACACACACACACACACACACACACACACACACACACACACACACACACACACACACACACACACACATAGAATTATTAAAGCCACCACCTCACAGGCACCTCAGCTAATGCATTTCATTTGATGTTACTGTCACTGCACCATGTACTTGAATTTAAGTTCTGATAATGACATTGTTATTTAGCTTTGTAGAATGTGCATGTACTCCTGTGCTGTCATCCCACATATATTTTGAATGCCAGGATTTCTCTGTGCAAAGACCTCCATTCAGGCTACAATGCTAGGAATAGCAGCAGACTTAGCTTAACAGTAAGTGTTAGTGGTCATCTAAGAGGCAATATATTTTTTTCATCACCCTTGGGCTTGTAGGCATCTCTGCCCGTGACTGAAATGCCATCACCTTCATGCAGAGGTCACTGTTGAGTGCTGCCATGTGGACAAAAACATCACAGAGAGTTAGTAGACATGTGCTGCCCACACAGACAATCAAGGGGTATGTGTGATCTTTCTTTCCCAGCAGACAAGACGGTATGTGTAGCATTAACTGCATTTGTTACAGGGACATTTCAACGTCCTTCAGGGGACATATTAGAAGTTTGTCAGACATCATGCTTATCGATCTTGAACTCTTTCTTTGAGGTAATGCTGCAGCATGTGGATGAATATATGTAGCTTCCACTGGTGGCAAAGGGAGAATTGTCCATTTGTAAGCATTTTACAGCATAACCTGTTTCTCTGAGGGCTTGGGGCCACTAATTGCAACCACATACGCATCAAGGCCTCACCTGCTCCACATGATGCCTAGTATTATCAGCCTTAAAGTCTAGTACTTCATCCACTGCCACTGTCAGGTGGTGTGCAATGAACTACATATAATGTATGGCATACCTCTGCGCTATCCAGGCAGTATTCATGATTCTCACATCTGGAGGATGTTTGACCTTTGCCAGTGTTTCATGTAGGCTAGCTTCCCACAAGGTCATCTAACTGGTGGCAGTACACCTTCTCAGGTCCATAGGCAGGAATATGTGACTCATTTACACACACAGCAAGCCTCAAATGATAGTGTCCATTACTGTGTGTGTTGCAGGTAGAGTTCGATAATGACTTGTTCATAGAGGTGATGATATGTCAACCTTTGGTAGATACATCTGTGATGTTGAGGGCAATTGTGAACAATACAGAGGTCATTGGCTCTGTATTGTGAACAATACAGAGGGCATTGGCTCTGGTAGCTGCCACTAACACTTGCTACTCATTTAGGTTGTTGCTATTACTAACATAATAATGTAAGTGACATTTCTGTATACTGAGGAATCCTGATATTCAGAAAAGAAGACTGTCATCTGTTTAGCACTGGGTTTGTACATCTCTGAACACTCCAGCATGCTTGAGCTCATAGATTTCTAGGTTTATAGATTCATAGGTAGGTACTAGGCTATTGGCCCTAGGGCCTATATAAGCCTAGCCAAAAAGGTACCCTGGCTTTCGCCACTCAAGAAAATTATTTTCCTGAGCCCCTGTCGAGCAGAGCCACAGGTGATCCCAGGGGTGAATTTCCTATTTCCCATCCAATCATCAAGAATTTTCTTGAAGAGCGCTAATGAGGAGTTTTATTTGATATAGATAGATAATTTGTTCCAGAGTATGGAAAGTCTCTGGGACAGGAATCTATCCCTCCAGCATGTTTTGTTTATTGTAGTGACAAGGTATAGGTCCCTAGTGCATGTAGCTTGGAGGGATTGTGATTTCTTTAAGTGGAGCATGTCCAACAGCTCTGGGTTTGACATAGCTTTGTATGTAAGGCAGAGATTGCCTCTGAGTAGGCGATATGTGATGGAGTAATGCTGGATTTTTTTAAGACGGTCTGCGTAGGCCATCTGTTTGAGGATAGTAATCCTCTTTGTGAGGTATTTCTGCTGCCTTTCCAGTTATTGTAGATGTCTTGTGAGGTAGATACCAAAAGGGGCGTTGTACTCTATAATAGGTCTAATGAGTGATAAGTAGAGGGGAACAATGACCTCTTTTTTCCTGGATGAGAAACCTTTTGTGATGAGGTATACCACGTAGAAGGATTTCCTGACTACTGTGGCAATGTGATTATCAAAGGAGAGACTACCATTCACCTGTGTCCCAAGGTCTCTTATCACACTTTCAGTGTTATGTAGACTACCACCTATGTGGTAGCTTATGGGTCCAGAGTTTTTACCAAAGGGGGATAACAATGCACTTTTTGGCATTGAGTTTGAGACCATGGCTTTGACACCAGGCATCTGTCTCTGTGAGGCCCTTTTGTAGGATGTCCACATCATTAGGAGTTTCTATTATGGCTCCTAGTTTGCAGTCATCTGCAGACTTTATTAGCCAAAGACCTTCTGTGTTAGCCTGTACTTTAGAAAAGTAAATACCAAACAGGAGAGGACCCAGGACTGAACCCTGTGGTACTCCATTTGTCACTGGTCTGAGGTCAGATTTGGAGTCTGCTACTTTCACAGTGTGGGTTCTGTTAGTGACCCAGTTGGCAACCCATCTTGTGACATAGGGATTTATACCTAGTTTAGTGAGTTTATCTATAATTCCAGAGTGGAAGATGGTGTCAGAAGCCTTGGCGAGATCTAGATAGGCTGTGTGAACCATCTTACCCTCGTCTACAGCTTTGGTGACTGCTTCAAAGAAGTCTATCAGGTTTAGAAGACATGATCTGCCTTTTACAAACCCGAACTGGATGGGGTCCAGAGTCTGGAGATTACCAATGTCTTTGTGTATAGGATCCATGATGATATGCTCCAAGGCCTTGCAGACCAGGCTCAATAGCCTAATAGGCCGGTAGTTCCCGGGGTCTGTGGTGGCTCCCCCTTTGTGGAATAGGAAAACTGTTGCTGTGTGCCATTCAGTGGGCACAAAGCCTGAGGTAAGGCTATGATTGAACATGGTGCTTAGGAGGGGTGCCAGTTCATTCTGTAGTTCATGTAGAACGCAGCCTGGGATGTTGTCAGGTCCCATGGATGCTGTGTTCTTGGCTTTGGAGAGTATAGTTTTTACCTGTGCAACCACGATTACAGGAACTTTGCATTCTTCCGGTAAAGAGATGGGCTGTTTAGGGAGTGAGAGGGGGGGTAAAGTTAGCACTGAACCTATCTGCCAGGATGTTGGCAATATCAGTTGGTTCTATATATTTAGTGCCATTGTGCTGTAACTCAGAGCAGATCTGAGTGTTGCCATTGAAATTCTTGACATAGCTATAGAATGCTTTGTGGTTGTCTTTAGAATCAGTGGCAATTTTGTTTTCGTAACTAGCTTTACAGGATATTTTATGAGGGATCTCAGCTTCTTACTAAGGCTGACCAGGGAGTTCCTCCAATCATGGGATTTTACTCTTTTTTGCAGCAGTTTCTTTCTTCTGTTGTAGAGTTTGTTTATGGCAGGGGACCACCAGATTGGCTTCCTTTTTTTGGAGGATAGCATCTTGGTTCTGTTAGGGAATAGCACGATCCTTGCAATCGTGTAAGTGCTTATAAAGTGCATCTGTGTAGGATTCAGCAGTCATACTTCTATTGTCCGTCTACATGGGTGTCGTGAAGTTTGCCACTTCTGTCTTAAGACGTGTGAAGCTGGCTTTGGAGAAATATTTTACAGTGGTTTCCCTAATGGGGGGGGTGGGGGTGGGATGTGGATGTCTAGGGTGAATAGCTTGTGGTTGGATCTGACCAATGAGGAATTGACCTCTGGTGTGGAACACTGGTCACCCATGTTGGTAATGATATTGCTGCCCCTGGTGGGGGTGTGGATAGGTTGTGTGGATAAGTTGATCCAAGGCACTGGAATTTATGAATTCCAGAAAACGTTGAACAAAAGAGTTGGTACATGAATAGTTTTCCCAGTTAATGGTGGGGTAGTTGAAATCGTCCATTATTAGGGTGTTGGGTTGTACCCTAATATTTTCCAGTGTATCAAGAAATGAGGAGTGGGAATCCTGGGGCATGGTGGGTGTTCTGAAGCAAGTTAAAATTTGGATTGCGGTCTTGTCCAGAGTTAGCTGCACTTGGATAATCTTGGATGCATTATGCTGAGCAACTAACCTGGAGGTGTGGATATCCTTAATAAATATGGACACGTCTCCACCTTTAGTGTTTTGGTCCAGGATAGGTGGCCGAAAAGTGTGGTATGAATTATAGCCTGGTAATGCAGGGGTGCTCTCTGGAGCCTTGAACCAGGTCTCTGTCACTGCACAGATGTTGATGTTCTCCATTTTAAGGAGTGCCTTGCGTGAATGCATTTTGAGGTTTAGTCTTCTAGCATTGAGTAGCATTACCCTCAGATTTTGCTTGCTTGTACCTGTTAAGGTGGTGAATTTGTCATTTGAACCTTGCCTAAAAAAGGCACTGTAGGGCTGGCAAGAGCCTTAGCCAGTATCTAGAATCTCAAGGGCAACAGGTGCAGGCCATCTCTGGCAAAGCATCATGACCTGTCAATCATGTCATCCCAGGCAGATAGATACTGGATCCCCTTAGAATGACACCAGAAGCTTAGACAATTGTCGAAGTAGATCATTTTGTCCTTGTACTGTGATATCATTCTGGGTGAGGGCAGGATGCTACTCAGGGCTTGGGTCATACCTGCCTGGACTACAAGATTAGAGAGCTCCTCCATGTCTCTTTTCATGTAATCCAGGGAGGTACATATCAGGTCATTCACACCAACATGGACAATGACAGAGTCATATTTGTACTTGTTGTGGGGTGACCAGAGCATGTGTGTTATGTGGAGGATCCTGGCACCCAACAGGCAGCTGACAGTAGCTTTCTCCTTATTTAGCCTGGTGAGTGGAACATCAGTGTGCCTGACTATAGAGTCACCTATGACTAGAGTGTTGGGTACGTTGTTATGCCTTATGGGCTGTGGTTGAGCGGCACACTGAGTTTGTGGGCTATGTGTTACTTGGGTTGTGTTGGGGAGGTGGAGGTTGCTTGCATTTCTGCTCTAGAGGTCTCTGTTGCTTGAGCAGATTTTTATTGAGACCCTCTGTGAATGTAGGTGCGTGTTTTATTTTTCTATGTGTGTGTTTTGGTGATGTAGGTTTTGAGGGAATATGTAATGAGTGTGGTGTGGTGCAAGGTTTTACCTTCTCCTTTTGCTACTCGCATATTCAGTGAGTCTCATTAACATAACTGCAATCATTTGTATGCCATCCTCATTACCATTCATCCTTTAAACAGAACCTGTATGACTGGATGGGTAGCCTCAAATGTACTCCAGGGCTAATTTCCGTATCCCTCTATGAGAAACTGGTAAAGCCTGAGGGTGGGTATTGATGATGCATTGATGCTGGCAAGACTAAAATGCCTTGAAACTCCAATGAATGCTATGGAAACATAAACCCAAGATGAGATAGTATTAACTCTAATGCCATGACTTAAAGAACCCTTAACTGATTAAGATTGACCTTGATGCAAGTGTTAGTGGTAAGTCAGCTGCTATGACAAATATCATTGAAGTTTTTTTTTTCTTGTCAATACTCTGGGAGTCACTGCTCAAGATAAGGATGACTGATCAGTAGTGATATAGTAACTGTGCATTCTACTATATGGACTTTTCTTATGAATTTTGAACTAAACAGTTGAAAAATACTTCAGTTTTCTTGTATCTGTTTATATTAAATGGCACACACAATATACTGTACCTGTAGTACACTGTAAATATTTAAAGGAGTTGTATTTGCTTATAATAATTTTATTCTTCTTCTAAAGTTAGGGGAATGCAATTATTATAGTCATATGGTATATAGTGACAATAGGTTCGACTGATGATGGGAGATAGGAAATTCACCCTGGGGATCACTTCTGTGGCTCTGCTCGACAGGGGCACAGGAAAATAATTTTCTTGGATGGCGAAAGCCAGGGTACCTTTTTGGCTAGGCTTATATAGAGCCTAGGGCCAATAGCCTAGTACCTACCTATGACTTCAGGGGGGGTTCCAGCAGTTGGGCCTGTATACCATATTTCATCATCAGAAATGTTCAATATAGGCTCTTGTTGAATTCACATTATGTTTAATATCTTGACACTCAGTCCAGCTTATATATTACACATTTACCCTCTTTAATAAGCTCTTCTATTCCTCCTTCATGATAAAAATTTTCTCCTTATGTTTATCTTGATCTGAGCTTCTTTCCTCTGCCTCACTAAATATTTTGTTAAAATCCTGCACTGTTTGCTGAGCAAAGGAATGGGCTTCTGTTTTGCATTATACTACTAACCCCCATTTCCAAACTGACTTTGTAGTTCTATCATAAATACCATTTACTCTCTTCACATTTGTACTTTAGTATTTATTCAAATCCTCACAGTGCAGGCTTAACTAATAATCATCCATCTTCTAAATGAAATGTAAAATTTGGCTCTTCTTTAGTCTAAGAACTTTTTCTATGATTTTATGATATATTTTCATTTGCTTTCTTCGCAACATTTCCTAACATCTTTCTTTTTTTTTCTTTGTCTATACCGTGCCTCACTAATGCTGCCCAAACATGATATATTTCTGTACTTTCTTTTGCACGTTCATGCATAATATGATATCTCCTTTGTTTTCTAACAGCAGTGTGTTCTCTTTCATCACTTTATGGACTAAAATGAACTGATACTTTTTTCCTTACCCTACATTGCTGTTTTGCTGTTTGTATCTGTTCACTTATGTCAACTGCTTAATGATAACATTATCTTCCTATAGTTCATTTCTTTTTTACTTCCTTGTTTATTACATTTCTTTCTCAGTTTTTCCTTTAACATTTTTTCTTCAAATCCACCCCAACAATTCAACTCAAACTTGTGAAAGAGTTATATTTCAATATTGGTGAATCTTGATTACCAAATAATTTCTAACAAAATGTTACTTCTTTTAAAAGATCCCGCACCAAACACACACAAGTGTGTATGCACACGCACGCTCACACACACACACACACACACACACACACACACACACACACACACACACACACACACACACATACACACACACACACCCCTACACTCAAGCACACACCTATGGTTATTGTCTACATTAAATAAATAAATTCTTCTAGTGTTTTTTTCTTAGGATGACCACATTATTCAGACTAAGAGGAAAAGAAAGAAAGAACAATTCTTATTATCTTGCCTTGCTTAACAGACCTCTAACATGCATAGTGAATCCCTCTATTATCCCGTTCTCCATTACACATTCCTTATCATACTTTTCTTTTACTAGTTGTTATTTTTTTTTCCTCTTCTTATGACAAGTCCTTTTTTATTTCCTGCTTTTTCAGTTCTTCTCTTATCCCATACCACATTTTATTGTTTGCTTTACTGATATTACTTCACCTCATCCTGTATTCCATAATCCATCTAATTCCATGTAGCATCTATAAGAGAGAACTTGTGTTTTAAAAGTCGTGCCATCTAGCTTCCCCAGTAGAATGAACATACATTCTGAAGATTCTGAAACTTGCTGTATTGTGCTTTACCAATTCAACAGCATTCCTCATCTCTCATAAACCTGATTCAATCCCTTTCGCAGAATAGTTATGTTTTCTTCCTTTATTTTCCTTTTTTGCAGACGTCCTTTAATCAGTGCACAACTGTCATTCAGCTCTAAAAGTTCCCTGTGTTGATACCATTAAATGAGATCCATTTCCATTCAGTTTTCTTTTTCATTTTCTTACTAAGATTTTTTCCCCATTCCTTTTTGAATTTGATGACTCCATCATGTCTTACAGTATATATTCTCTTTCTCTCTTTCAACCAGTTTTTTCACAAATCTGTACTTCTACCTTCCTGCGTAATCAAAAATGTGTTTGAATTTTCCTCTGAACTTCCTTCATTTGCTTCTGTCCATTTTGAAGCTGCATTAATTAAACAATTTTTGATGATGTATTCTACTTTGACTTGCTGCATTACTCTCTCAGACATAAGTCTCTCCTTTATATCATGTGTATGATTGTTTTCTTTGTGGATGAAGACCAATACAGTGTTGAAGTCCACCATTTTTCCAGTAGACATAAAGCTCTTATCCTCCATCATCTGATAGATTCAGAGGTTTGTAGATACTTACTAGGTTATTGATCTGTGCTGAACTTAAGAAGTCCAGCCTTTCATTCTCATGATCGTTTTTAGCAACCCCAGAGATGGGCCGAACAAGGATATGCTGAAATATTTCATGTTTCCCCTGTCCTTGAGGGACAGGAGCACAAAACCAGGGCAGAATTTGTGGTTACCCATCCATTCATTCATCCAAATTATATCTGAATAGGGTAAGAAAAGCATTTTGCTTTATGTGGAGTGGATGATGGTTCCATAGCAACAGTATTCTCTGTAATACAAACCTACACCTACAACATGTTCTACGTATGTACTCTATTTATTTTGCAAAAGAGATTGAGATCCCCTGATTGTTTATTTCTGATACCATTGGACTTGCAAATGGGTAATACAGCTCATAGAATAGGGTCTGTTGAAGCTCCGTACACAAGGGCCCCATTCTTCAACACCATATAGTGGTGAATCTAAATAAACCTTTTTTTTTTCCTTAGGGAAAACTCATTGAGCTGTATCTTGAATATATGTAAAGAAGAAGAATAAGGCTTTCAGATTGTCTGTATAGCTCTTACAATTTAGGTCCTTGATTTTTTAGACAGAGAAAGTATTGTGGTCATTTTACTTGTGACAAGTATTTGGACAAGTAGATACCCAAAGTGGCTATTTTTACCTCAAAGTCTGCTTTCAGAGACTTGGCTAGTATCCTGATTTGCTTGTTTAGACTAATGAAAGACTTACATTTCTGTTGTGCTTACTCCCTCTACTTCTTGAAAGGATTTTCTTTCTTTTGTTGTATAACCTATTAAAACTGGGGTCCACCATGGTGGCTTGTTTTTGTGGTTTAACCTGGGTTTATTTCCATCTGGTACTGCCATTTATATGCAGTTGTTTATTTGGTCATACAGAGCTTTTGAATATGCCACTGAATAAGTTTCTGTGTTTTCTGTATTTGGGGGAGCTCAGAAGCTAGCTATGCCATCCCTTAATAGGAGGTAATTTACCTTAGAGAAGTTCTTAATGTTTTTGGAGTTAGGTGGGGGGCACTAGTTTTACCTTTATTTCAAGGGACACTGCTTTGTGATCTGATCTTACAAGTGAGGACTTAACACTAGGGGGTGAAGCAGTCTCCCATATTTGTGAGTACCATATCTAGGATATTTATTCCCTTAGTGGGAGTGCAGACCATTTGCTCAAGGACATTTGAATTTACAAAGTCATGAAATCATTGGGCCTGCATGTTAGTGTTTGTGTATGCCTCCCAATTAATGGAGGAGAAGTTAAAATCACCCATGAGTATGGTATTGGGCTGGATGATGAGTGATTCTAGTAATGTCAGGTATGATGTATGGGTTTACTGGTTCATACTGGGGACCTGTAGCTAGCAAGAATATGGTTATGGAATTTTCCCTTGGTTAGTTGCACATTTAGGAGCTCAGGCATGTCATATTATTTGACTAGCTTTGAGGTGTGCTTATCCTATATGTAGCTAGATTCACCTCAAACTTTAGCTCTTTCATGTTCAGTGGGTAGTCAGAATGTATGAAAGGCATTCTAGCCATGCACTGTCAGAGTCCTTTCAGTGGCTTTGAACCATGTTTCAGTAACTGCATAGATGTCAGCATTCTCCAGGGTAAGCAGAGCTTCCAGGTAGCACTGTTTCTTGCTGAGGCTCCTAGCATTGAGCAGTAAATCATGTTACCCGCATTTTATTAATTACCTATAACTCCCTATTAAATCATTTGACTTGCTTTCATGAAATTTCTAAAACATGAATAATAAATAATGCAAAATAGCTTTCTCACTAATATATTTGCTATGGATATTAATATTAAGGTATGAAAATATAATACAAACAGAATAAGCAGTATTAAAATTATTTATTGTATCTGGTTTGCAAAACAAAAAAAAATGGAGGACTTTTCATTCTGACAACTGCAGCTTAATAGCAGGATACTCTTCTTGGCTGTTTCTCATTTCCACTGCTGGTTGATGATGATGATGATGATTACATGCATTGTGTTTTAGTTATCTGCCTTGATTCACTTGAAAATTAAGCTATTGCTTGTCCTTTATGGAAAGTAAGGATCATTTTCTGTACTTTGTGCTAGCCTCTGACCTGCATCCAGCGGAACAAAAAATAATCTTGTTTGAGTAAACATGATAGATGGAGAATGGTTAGAACAGAAACTTTTAGGAGGAGACAAAAACATGATGCAGTCAATTCCAAATGCCAGTACAGGGCACAAGAAAAAAGACCTGGCACCTACATTTACACAAAATGGCATTCATATTTTTTTCAAGAAAGAGTTTATTTAAAGAAAATGAAGAGTAATACCAGAAAAAGTCAAATACTGTATTGCAAAATTCTTAAAATGCAGCTATTGTCACATTTTTAAACTAGTTTTAAATGTACTGAAGTACATTAGGTAGATAAAAAAGTTGTGATCAGTATATGGAGTGCATTTCTTAAGTAGAAAAGATTACTTATATCTGACTTTCATTAGCTATCTAGGAAGCGAAGTCAACAAGTATTCTTTTATCTTTTGCATTTTTAAATGAGATGTTGGGAAATATGCAAAGTCCCATGCCTCATGGATTTATTAAAGGATTTTGCCAGTGGCACCACTGAATCTAAATTTAAAATACAAACAAGTGGTACAGATTTTAAAACTTCTGTGCCTTGTGATGGAACTCACAGTACACTATTCATATCTTAAATGGTGTAAAATGAGAAGAAGTGAGTGTAGTTATGCATGGAAAACTCCATTTGTACATAAAATTTCCAAAAACTGTCACATATTTTCATCAATATGGAGAAGACATGAGCCTGCGGGGACTACACTGGCCCTCAGTTTACCCAAACTTTTTAAAGAGTTTTATTCACAAGAGGATTGCCTTATGTGGACACATTGTTATGGATTTTATAAGGTTGGTCATAGGGAAGACAGAACAGATAGAAATAGGGGTGAAAGAGAGCAGATAAAGGAAACACAAAAGTTGCACATTAATGAGTTCTGTAGTAGAAGGTGGGAGACAATAGATACTGTTTTATTTCATGGGGGATGAACCCCAGTTGTCTGAAATACTGTGGTAGTCTGAGAATAGGAGATGAAGACGGCAGATACAGATGACATACAGAGAAAAAAGGGAGGATGAGGAATACCAAGAGCCAGTATTCACCCTGTTTTAAAGCACCTCATATATGTCCCTGCCTACTAGGCCTGGGTGATTTACCCTAATGGTGTGGGGGTTGATGCCTCTAGTGGCTTGATGGGTGGAGCCGACCAGGGCCACCAGTCTTCTACCCAATGGAGCAGAGATTGATAAGGGCCCCAACACCACTTGATGGCCTTGTTTATGGTCTCTACCGGGTCCTGAAACCCACTGTCCTGGGTTCCCAGATTGATACCCACTGTGGGGGACTCATAGGGGTGGAGCCACTGTTCCCACCTGTGAAATGGTCCCCATGCAGGTAGGGGGAGATGTTGATCGTTTCTTCACCTCTGAGGTTTGTGACAAAGATACCAAAGGCACATCTAGGCCTGCAGAATGCAGAACATAAAAGGGACAGAAATAAGAAAAGGATAGGTGAGGCAGAGAGAGAGAGACACACACACAAAGGCAACAAAATGACCCATAAATGTTATATAGCAAATGCCTTTATTTCACTGACACAAAATTGAACCAAGAAACATTTTATTCCTGAATATAAAACTTTCATTGACAAATTATATTTTGCAATGAGTAAATACTGACAATTAGTGGTTGAACTTCAGGTCAGCTTTCATTGACATTACTGCATTTACTGCAATATGACAAAATAATTGTATTAATTTCTACAATGATATACCATAAGCAATCTGCAGTTAAGTAGTGAAACAGTAAATACTGACATGTACTGCTTCAGGGACAAGTATACTTTCACATCCAAAATATTCATTACTGACATACTATATTCAGTTCCAATTGACTGAGTGATTCTATAAGTATGATAGCCTGGCAAGTTGAAATCTATTATATAATTATACAAGGTCATTTTAGTTTTATGTTATCAATTTATCTGTTATTTCCTTTTGTTGAATAATCACAAATTTATGAGGTCATGAGACTACCATGCCACTCTCCTCTGAAATTGTTCCATATCATCTGTTACTTCCTCGAGAGCTGTGAAAACAAGAGTAAAATTTGATAAAACAGTGGGTTACTGAGCTGTATTTCCTGGTTTACTAGGTTTGCTAGTACAGCTTAAGGTATAGCAACACTTTACTCCTTTAATCCTTTATTTTATAACTTACTCCATTTTTATTTGTTTGGAATGACATCATATTACTCTATGAATCTATGAAGACTGGGAGATAAGGAAATACTTATTTTAAAACTATGGCTGCAAAGTTGAGATAAGATGGTATCCGTCCTGCAAAAATGTAATCTTCTGTATGTCTTTGGTGCAATAACAGAATGCTATGCAACTTAAAATAACGTGTTACAGTAATTAACGAGCATTCCTGGTGTGACACATTCAGTGGCACCAAGTACTTTTGCTGGGGAAATGGGGACTGATATATTGATATACCTACTGGTAAAAAGTGTATTGGTCTCTGGCAATGTAAATGCCCAAGACCATAGTGCAGACATTCCTGTAACTACAGAATGAAACACACAACAAATTAATTAATAATCACGTTAACACACCCTTACAGAAAACCCTTATAGGTTTACACTTCAGTATGTACAGTCTCACACACACTGCAACAGATGAATGCATAACACAGACAGTAATAAAAATGAAAGACAAACTCATAAGTCATAATTAATGCTTCACTGTGATTCTGCTACCTTTAAACTGAGGTAGCAGAGGAATGAAATACATAACCCTGAAATGACTGATGTTACAGAGATGAGGAAGATGCAATTTTTTGATAACATATTTTTCCAGGTTACAAAATGTTGCAACATTAGGGAGCAAGGCCTCGTAGAGACAACTTTAGTCCTTAAGGGAAACACATCCTCATGGATTCACATAGAATATATCTTATTTTGTTATCCTTTTTTGACCCAGTTCATCCCAGTAGGCTAGTAGTCTCTATTTAGGGAACACCCAAGGTGGAATGTATGCTACCAGGAGAAATCTGGCCTCTTTTCAATGGGTGCTGTGAGCTACTACTAACTCAGGCAGGTGGGACCTTGATTTAATGTCTCCACTAAAGGATGATACACTCAGGAGTGCAACACCCGCCCTTCAACCTTATCCTGCGCTGCAGGGCCAGCATTCCATCTTCCTGGTTTGGGAATAGAACCCACAATTTTTTGAATCACAGGTGGGTGTGCTACCTGTTGTGCTACTGGCACTGGGAAACATGTATTTGCATAGAGGGGGCAGAAAAGGCAGAGAGAGAGTAAAAGCATAGAACCAAATAGTACCTGATATAATTTCTGTAGGGGGAAGGAGCCACACCTTGGTACACTGTAAGAAAAAGGCTCGTGGCATGGTGGAATATGCCAGGACAAAGGCTTGACAGAATGTAGTTGGCTATAGCAGCACTGGTGGTGGCCCTTGCTTCCAAGTCCAGTCCTTAACATCAGATGATGAGCACCTTCTCTCTATAAAAGGAAATGACTTTGTTGCAGATGAGGATACTGCCAGTATCATCTGAGGTTGTGTTGATCCCAGTACTTTCAGGCACATCCAATATCCCCAGAAATGCACTGAAGAAAGTGTTAAGCTGGCATTCCTAATTTTAGGCAAGCTGTACTTGGCATCTGACCTGGATACATATAGCTCTCACTTATTTCCTCATCAGGTACTCCATCAACATTAGATGTACCACAAGCTCTACAGATCCCGCATGATAGTAAACATCCCATCTTTAAAAAAATATATATTTAACTCTCACAGGTCACTTTAACCATATCTTGACATTTGTCTTCACAGGCTCAGCACCAGAAAGAATTGCATGCTGTGTTGCACTACAGCAGGGTAAAGTTGACAAGAGAAAGACTGTCGACAATGATGCTATAGCTATAATTTTCATGATACAATCGCAGGACAGTGGTACACAGTCACACAGGTACTGCAGGGCCCCACCCCACAGCAGGCGGATAATACACACTCAGCATAATGAAGAAATGACATGACAATGGAAGGATACCACATAGTTCAACACCTGTTCCTTGGACACAATTTGAACCCCCCCCCCTTAATGAAGAAACTACTCTTTCAGTGATAGCAGTACCCTAGTGTCACACCTGTACACAGAGATACCAGGTGAAGACATGCTTTAGAGTTAGCTACAGAGACATGCCAAGGCCTTGTCTGCCCAGCAGCAGTGGCTGCGGCAGATATGCCACAACATAGCTCTGGCCCTGGCTACTGTTACTGAGAGATAAGCAGAGATGGTTAAAGTGCTACAGGGCATATTTAAGGAAATTCACCACTGCATTGGAATGGTGGTTACCAGAGACAATGCCATGATAACATTCATGCACAGTATGGTTGCACACACAGCATCCATATCAGCCTCCATGTGCATACTAGAAGGGGTGTAACAGATTCACATTGTGGACACAGCTGCACGTCAACAAGGGAGTGTCCACATCCATGGTGCACTATTAGGTCGAATGCTACATCTATTGAAAGAAACTGTTTCAGGCATTCATGTGCATTTTCAGAAGAAGGCAGACAGGTCTTATCAGACTTCCACAACATATGACAGAACTTCTTTCTCAAGGTCTAGATCTCATAGCACTGTGAGGTCAATATCTAGAGGTTTCTTTCAATCTTTAATGGATGAATCCCATCATCAGAGCAACTCAGCATTAAGCTCACATGTTCTCACATGCTTATGATTTCTGCATCCCTCACCAACAATACCATTCTGAGACATTAAGTATGACAGCTTCCAATTCTAAGTTAAATTTTGACTATCAGTAACACAGAACCTATTCACTATGAAGTCACTTGTCAGACAAAGCAAATACTGCAGTTATTCTTTCTACATGAAAGAGAATAAACAGATGACAGAGGAAACAAAACAGCAGCAGAAATGTCATATTCATTTAATGAAAAGTAACTACCTTTCTTTCAGCATGTGAATGCAAACTCTGTAAGTAACTCTACAGTAAAGCACTCACAGTGTAGGCCTACACATCTTTTGTAATACCTGCTCTTCTACATTTCAGTCAAAATCTGCCAGTATGACTAGCACTTGTGCCACTGACCAATCGACATTGTACAAATTATGACAGCAAATTCCTTCTGAAAACATGTTTTTAATTTGTGATATAAGGAAAAATGTTTGGTGTACAGTGTACTTTGACCTTGTTCTACTCAGCACAGCCCATGAGTAGCATTGCAAAGATCAAGTATTATCTGTGTAACTTCTTAGTGTTACATAGTAAATGTCATGGCCCGTACTTGTGGACTAAATGGCACCTTTTTGCTTGTGCAGCTTAACACAATACACAAGCATGTTGGAGGGGTTGTCCTGCTACTCCCATAGGCTGGCTGCCATCACTATTGTCACTGCTGGGACAAGAGGGAGCTGCACTGGTACTGTTATTGACTGACACACCAGGCCAATGCATGTTTATATTGTGCAGAAAGCAGCAGGTAATAAACTTCATGAACGCAGTAGCAGGCTCTCTTCTAGTTACCAAAATGGGTTTTCAACAGGCCTAACACTTGGTCAGTGGCTATCTGCTGCTGTGACAGGCAGTATTAAAGTGAGCATCATCAGCTCCCTGGGGTTATGGACTGTTGTCATTAGCCAAGGTTCAGGTGTGTGCCTGCAACCCCTTTCAAACAAAACAGGGAGAGGACACACAACAAAATGGGGGGGGGGGGGTAATTACTAAGTACTATCTATGCCACTGTATAAATACAGAAATAATTATTGTTAGCACATTATAATAGTTTGCACCGACCAAATGGGTGACTGCAAGAAACCCTAGCATGCACAAAAAGACAATACAGCAAGCTTGTATGCCAAATATGAGAATCATGGGAACTGCCAAGTTGCTGGGCCAACATGTTGATGATGCACCCCATACATCACATACTACCTAGTGGTTTATGGAATGGTCACCTTTTTTATTCTGGTACCTTTGCCCTGTGGTCTGGATAGTGTCCTGATAGCAACATGGTGCAGTCTGTGTCACCAACTATTTCAGAAAAACTTGACATTTAGTAGAATGGCATGCGTGGTACATGCTCAGTCCTGTGGTGGCACTGGGAAATAGATATACTGATCCAAATGTGCAAAGATTATGTCAAGGAACTACTGAAATGTCCTTGAGACAGAAGCCTGTGAGATACCCAGCATGTCACATATTATCTTTGGAAGGCCCACATGGCAAGTATATTGAGGGCTATGTGTATCTTGGTATCCAGCAGTATAGGAGGACCATACATTCCCCTAATTCCTGTCTGTGTGACATATAAACTCACCAAAGCCTGTTTTTATATTCCTGTCCACTCAAAACCTGACCAAAAATTCTTGCTCAACAAAGAAAAGGTGAGTAATCTTTTCCCCATATATTTTTTTTGCTAGTCCAGTGAGCACTTCATGTACCATGTTTTAGCCCAACTAAAAAGAACAACTCTCTATGGGATACAGCATTACTGCCACATAGCATGCATCTATACACAATACAGCATAGATAGAAAAGGTATACAGAATCACTTTTTATTACCAATCTGCACATGGTCCATTTGCAGATCAAAAAGTGACCATGAATCAGTTAAAAGCAGGAAGAGCATCTTATTTGCATAGGATAGTCACAGATTTTACACAAGTTCTTCATTTACATTTCATCACTCCCTCATTTGAATCCTTTTTTTTTTCAAACTGGTTCTAACAGCTGTGTTGTTACTGTCTCAAAACTGAACTTAAGCAGCACTTGTTCACAGCCTCTACACAATCCCACTGTGCTCTTCTGTAATTACTATGAACACTTCCCATAGCTTTTTAGCCGAACGTGATTTCTCAAATGAATTGATCATTGACGTTTGTGATGTATTATTTTCATTAGCTTTTAAAAGCATACAAAGTTCACCTTAGTTTTCTTAGCCTGTGGTCCTATTACATCAAAATTCTTTAAACAGAACACATTACTCCAAAATATAAAATAGCAATTCTAATGCCTGTGCTTTAAGGTAAGTACTGCTTAGATGTGCCGTAATGGAGTACTTGTTATTTGCAGCACTGGTAAGTATAATTCAAAAGTAGTATCTAAAGCAGGGCCAGTTTTAGCATTTTGGGGGCCCCCAGCAAATGTCAAGTTGGGGGCCCCTAGGCACTTCCAGTACAAGTATCATCCTGTCAATGCCACACCTCCTAAGAAACTTTTTAGTTTGTGCTGCAAACATTTAGGAGAAGTACGCACAGACAGACCTGTAGCTACAAGCTCTTACCTTACCACAGGCCTATATACCACACTTTGTTGACCTGTCTAACAAAGGGACACTTACAGTTACTGGCATTTAGTTGTAACAATGGTACATTACAACAACTGTATGTAAAGGTCTGGACATAAATGAAGTGATGACTAGGCCTACTGTTTCAACACCCTCCCGCACATCCTCCAGTCCTCTCCTCTGACCCCCCCCCCCTGTTTTGGGATCCTCATACCATGCACATTACTTTTTTCTTCCTTTTCTCACATTTTGCCTTACTCTCAGCTTTTTCAGGAAGCCATAACTTTCTATATGCTTTGAAGTGCATTTTTTGTGGGGCCCCCACACAGTCAAGGATGATTAAGGGGGGCCCCCTGCAGCCATGGGTATAGCAGGGACTAAAGCTGGATATGAAGTTAGTTTTAGTGGAGAACATGTCCAACAGTAGGATTTAACTAAGCCAGGGGCACTATGTCAGTGAAGCCTGTTACTTGACAAAACAATGTGACTACAGCCAGAAATAGCTCTGAATTTTAAAGGAGATATAAATAAGAGTTATTATCCATGTCATGTGGTTTATTAAGTATTCAAGAATGCTGTAGAAGTTTTTGTTGGTTTGACAGACATGTTACAAAATATCAGGATAAGACAATTTGTTGTTGTTGGGCCCCCCCTGGGAACAGGGGGCCCCCAGCGACTGCAGGGTTCGCTGGTGCCTAAAGCTGGCTATGATCTAAAGGCATAAAGTATGCTTTTGTGTTGTCTTTTCATTTTCCTCTGATTATAGTCTTAATCAAGCATTCAGGACCAGCAGTATCACATCACTGAGTTTCAGAGTATGAATTAGTCTTCACTGTCACAAGGACAGAACACTTGACTTTCAGATGTACAGGAAAACGCTGGGTATTTAATCATTCCAGTGAAAGTAGAATTAGCTACTCTAGGTATGTACAGAGATGAGAATTAAGAAAGTTTTAACAATGTTTTTGTGTTGTAGTCTGCAAATAGCTTAATATGAAGTACATGCTACTGGTTTGGGGTCAATGGCAATTGTATTAGTGATTAGTGGATCAATTAGCTAATTAACAATGAATTATTGTCTTATGTTACATATTAACATAGACATTGTGCCTATGTTTTCTTCCAGAAAAATGCAATGTGACTTGCTTTGCAGGAGGTTTTATTGTATGCTTATATTCTGTCCTTTTTTTCTTCCCCTCCCTCTACCTAGATTTCTTTAAATCACAATATCTATTGCACTGCAGCCTTCTAGTTTGTGTACAAAGTGTTAACTTAGATTTTCTTGTCCTGTGAGATCTCAGTTAGCTGATAAACCTACCCACAGTAAATCAGCTTAATCCAAGAGTAAGGTAATATATGTTTCCTCTTGCTGGAATCGTGTTCTCCAGCAAATCCTCAACATTATACTCATTCATAAGCATGACAATGAAGCTTTTAAGTACTTATGTTGAATATTTTAAAGATTATTTGTGGACTTTCTTTGAAATCAGTGACTACAGACAACTACATAGTAGGTGTCACATATAATGCTGTTAAGTAACTATTGTTCATTGGTCACTAAATTTAAGTGTCTTTCTCTTTCTTATCAGCAATCAATGGATATATGTACGGAAACATGCCACATCCTAATATGTGTGTAGGAAACAATGTGTCTTGGCACTTGGTTGGCATAGGAAGAGTAAAAGATTTGCATTCTGTCTACTTTTATGGACAAACAGTCACAGTTAGAGGACACCGACTTGATGCAATCAATTTGCTACCTGCAACTTTCGTCACAGCTGAAATGAAAGCAATAAATCCTGGAAAATGGTTACTGAGCTGTCAAGTAAATGATCATACACAAGGTAATGTCATTTAACAGTCAAATGCTTCAGTTATGACATTTACAGGCAGAAAGAGTCTTGGTGTTTTCATTGCATTCTCAAAATGTGCTGCCAATATGTTTTAGTCCTAACAATGTTAAGCCCCATAGCGTTTGTAAGTACCTTTGTATCCCTGTGTCATCTTGAAAATAAGACTGTGTCTAGTAGCTTTTGTCCAGTGAATGCAGATAAACCAAATCCTGATGAAGAAGTATCATGTGAAACAATCTTTACTGTTGCCTACTTGCATTTTGAAATGTCCGCACTTCATCTCTCAGTAACATCAGTACTACTTCTTGGACACTTCATTCTCTATTTTTTGTTTTGTTTTGTGTCTTTTTTGTCCCTCGCTCCATTACTAACTTTCAAACTCATCCCTACCATTATTATATAAGCCTGTTTGCTCCACAGGGCAAAAGGGCTACAGCACCTTGCCCGTTTATTCTCAGGACAATGACTAGATGAAGTTGGACTGTAATTTATATGGTAGGGAGTGAAATTTTTGTCCATGCCCTACTATCAATGAGTATATTTATGGCATTTAGGGTCATAATGTATTGATTATGCCACTGGATGTGATGTAGCCAAAGCCCTGACCCCATAAAACACCGGTGTGTGACCCAGGTCTACATTGTTGTTTCTACCGCAGAGTGTGTGCCATGCTACACACCCACATTGCTTCCCCTAAGAAGACTGTAACTTTTCATAGGTCCACAGGTTCATAGGTGTGTATTAGACTAATGGCCCTGGAGCCTTTACAAGCCTAGCCCATAGGATTACCCTGGCATTGTGCCAACCGGTTTTAGTTCCCAGTGCCTCTGTCGAGTAGAGCCATTGGAGTGATCCGCAGGGCGAATTATTTATTTCCCATCCACTCATCAAGATTTCTCTTGAAGAGGGACAGTGAGGTGCTCTGCTTGACATGTATGGGAAGTCTATTCCACAGCATGGGCAGTCTCTGGGTTATGAACCTGTCCCTCCAGCATGTTCTGTTGATTGTGGTAATGAGGTTGTGGTCTCTTTCTTGGCCTCCCCTTCACAGATTTAGCAAGTGCACCAAATGGAGAAAACACATGAAGTTATCAGCAAAAGTAAACCAAATCATGAAATATTTGTAGCAAATCAGAACAATTACAAGTAGCCTTCAGCCATATCTCGCAGATCTGTGCACTTCTAGTTTTCTGTATTTACACAACAAATAAAAATGATGAGAAAACACGTGTCATAAAGACAGTTTTTAGAGAGATACATTTTCAAAATATTTGCCTTTGAGACTCGAGGCATTGTTTTTGCATACCAACTAACATGTAAAAAGTTGAATGGAGTGCTTAGGTAATCAGGAATGCATGTCCAGAAATTATAAGGTGTATAGCACTTCTGTTAGATTGCTATATGTTCTTCTGGAGACCTTTCAAATACCCTTCCAGTGTGTGTGTGTGTGTGTGTGTGTGTGTGTGTGTGTGTGTGTGTGTGTGTGTGTGTGTGTGTGTGTGTGTGTGTGTGTGTGTGTATGTGTACATGTGTGTATCTGTGTGTGTGTGTGCTCATGCATATGCTGTTGGGTGTGTGAGACAGACTAGTACCTTATCCAGAATGAGTTTTGCTCCCTTGAACCCAGTGACTGCCAGGATAGGCACTGACTTCAAAAAAGCAGAAGGTTAAAATTATGAAAGAATAATTGCAAAAGTGTTTCATAGCATTGAGTCATAATGAAGATATCATAGTAAATAAACTATTTTAATAATACTACAAATAATGGAGTATTGGCCAAAGTGGGACTTGAAAAATTAAAAAAGTAATGGATGAATGTGTTGTACCAATGAGTTGAAATCAAGATGTACATTACATGAGGTGTTTTTTAAATCTCTGCTAAGGGTATTATCAGCTTGTAATGCATTGCCATTTCATATGCTTTAACTGTAAAGTGAAAGGTGACAGAAAGAAAACTTCATTTTAGTTTTCATCAGCTAATTTACTTGTATTATCTTAGTGTGGATGTTCTTACTAAAGTGTCTGTAATAGGAAAATCAGTGGCAAAAATGAGCATGAAATGTAAATATGTGGTTTAGTGTTGTCACTATTTTCGCTAAAGAGAACATCAGACATTCGATATTTGCCTGAAAGCAAGAAATTTGAATAGAAATTTGAAAGTTAAAATGCACATAGTTGTTCTACTCAGATGAATATCTGAAATAAATGTTTTTGAAAGAGATACTTTGTATACAACTCCAAAATATAAACATACATACTATGAGGATACACTACCAAATCAATAAAGTCAATCTATCAGATACATAATTCGCTTTACTCAGATGCAGTTTAATATTAAGGCCACAGTCCCCTAAGATACAAGGAAAACAGGTAGAGTCTTACAAACAATGAAAAATAAAAGGCAGCTGTTGCAAGACAAAAGCGACGCTTGGTAGATGGTAAATCCTTTATAAGCAGAAAACTCCAAATCCAGAAAAAATACAGACAATGTTTATCCAAGATAAAGCAGTGCAAGCAAACACAGCAGTATTAAGCGCTTTTGTCTGGTAGATGACTTCCTCAGAATACAAAATACTGCAATTAGCACCTGTTTAAATACATTGCTTACCCAATCACAAATAACTGACATAATTTCCCCCATTAACAAGGCTGCAAATACTTAATACAAGCCAAATATAAAACAATAATACATGTAAAATTTTAAAACATCCCTAAACAGTGTATATAACTAAATAAAAAACATAGATTTTAATTTCAATAGAGAAGATAAAGAAATTCTATCATTTAACCCAGGAGCATGATAGGCATCAAGCCTAATTTGCCATTTGAGTTCTACAAACTCCAAATACTCATTCAAGGGTCCCCCACGAGGTCCCAGATCTACCTGTTCCAATATAAAGAACAGGAAGGAATGGGTAGGTTCACTAACCAAATGTTTATATAGTGCATTCTTTTCATTTTTATTCCTGATATCATATAAATGTTGATAAATCCTTAACCTTAGGGCATTCTTAGTTTTACCTACATAGAAACTTGCACAGAATCTACACAAGGCCAAATACACAATCCCTTTTAATGTAACAGTACATCCTTTTTGAACTGGAAATATATCCAAAATTTTTGAGCTTGATTTTTTTCTCTGTCCATAACATAAGGGCATTGAGCACACCTCCCACACTTAAAAGTACCACCGTTGTGGGTGTCAAATTTTTGCTTTTCAAACAATCCTTTAAGGGAAGTGTCTCTTTTGTAAACCACTTGCGGTTCAATACCAAATTTCCCTGATAATTCAGGGTCAACATCAAATATTTTCCAATATTTGCAAATAATGTTTTTAATGTCATAAAAATTGGATGTATAAGTAAGAGTAAGCACCCGTCCAAAATTTAAAGGTTTACAGTCATTATGACTTTTGGTGGACACCTGCCCTAGTAGTGCAAGAAAATGACCATTCATTCTTTTAGTCTTAACTTCATTAAAAATATCTATGACAAAGGTTTCAAGGTACCCCCTCTTACAAAACATGTTTTTTAATATTTCACATTCACTAAGAAAATCCGCAAAATCAGACACCATTCTGGCCAGTCTTACATATTGGCCCTTAACTAGGGCTTTTTTCTGGTGCAATGGGTGTGTGCTTATGTAATGCAATAGTGAATTTGAATAGGTAGGTTTCCTATATAGTTGTGAAACAAAACAATTGTGTTCAAAGTCTTTCTTGATGGTAACATCTAAGTAATTAATCAGTTCGACATTGCTATTCATAGTAAACTTAGGAAAACTTGTAGTTCCATTAATATAGGTGAAGAACCTCTTCAGGTCGTCCTCGCTATCTTTCCAGAACAGGACTATATCATCTAGGTATCGCCCATACAATACCCATGAAGTCCTAAATTCCGAGTTGGTAACAAACAGGTCCTCCCATTGTGCCAAGACAATGTTGGCAAACACTGGAGCACAGCACGCACCCATTGCAACACCCTGTTTTTGCTTAAAAAGATGCCCTTCAAAGGTCACAAAATTATTCTCTAATATTATTTCCATATATGTTCGTAAAGTCAGAATGGTGTTATGATTAAGTGTTGAATTGGCACATAAATAGTCATAATACCATTCAAGGCCAATTTGATGTGGAATAACTGAAAAGAGATCACAAACATCAATAGTGACTAATATGTTACTATCAAAAAACATGTCCTGTTTAACTTTAGTAAGAAAGTCCCATGAGTCCCTAATCACAAGACTATGTGAATCTAGAATGTTTTACGTCATATTGTCAATGAACTTAGCAATACTATAAGTTTTTGAGGCTTTTGCATCCACAATTGGTCTTAATGGTGGGTTTTCTAAGGATTTGTGAATTTTTGGTATGCCAAAAATTGTGGGTATTTTTGGATGGCTTATAAGCATATAATTGTAGGTTTCTAAGGTAATTTGCCCATTTAATAATAGCTGTTCCAATTCCAGGTCAATATTACGATATGCTATACTAATCTCATTTCTTGACACCTCAAGATAGACATCACTATACAAAAGTTCCATCATCTTGCTATTATAATCAACCACATTCATAATTACCATGCCCCCACCTTTACCAGGTTTCATTATTCTTATGTCACGATGCTCTAAAATTTCACTTAGAAGTTTTCTCTCATCACAGTCCAAGTTAGCTTGACCAGGTTTTTTATACTTGTTCACTAATAAGTTCCTGATATCAGCTTCACATAGATTCTCAAACAACTGTACTAGGGGGTGTGATGGGGGTAAAAAAATACTAGGCCTACGTGTATCCAAATGGCCAGTACTAGTATTATTGTCATGAAAACGTAAGGCCAAATTAAGTTTTCTTGTAAATAATTTAAGTTGTAAAATAGAGTCAGTAAGTGTCCCTTCCTTAATAGGAACAAAATTAAAGCCCTTTGATAATAACTCGGCCCACCTGGTGTCAACTCTGACCTGGCTGTAGTTATAAATGTTAAAATCACAGTTATTGTTGCTAATAACATTAAGTACCAGGCCACTATTATTATCGTTGTCAAAATTGTTGTCGGGGTTTATCTCCTGTATGAACCCCATCTCCCCCTCCAGGAACCCATCCCAGGGTTGTTGCCATTCCTGTAGTAATCCTGCCTCCCCTGTCTCTGGTTCTGTAACCTCTCCGACCTCCATAAAGGAGGTTGCTCTAAAGGGGAAACATTTCCACTATTGCTTAGTGCATGCTCTTCAATTTCATTATCCTCAGTACAAGAGATGTTATTAACAGAAAAACTTTGTTGTCCCCTTGGTGGATCTGGATATGCTCTACCATTCTCATAATCCACCTTATCCCTTAATAATTTCCTTTCCTTCCTAGTCTTTAATTCAGTTAGTTCAGTGTCAACATGATTAAACACAGCATTAAAGTTATTACGTTTCATTTCAAACAACAAGTCATTTTTAATGCTTAAATCTAAAGTATTAATCTCCCTTAATAACAATGACATTTTACAGTTGTTATCAGATATCAAAATTTGAAGCAATTCACACCCTTGCCTGTTAAAAAATTGTAAAAGTTCTTTATGAAGGTGTGAGTCCTTTTTTAGTCCAGTGGGAAATTTCCATGAACGGAGCCCCTTAGGCACCTGCTCTCTTTTAGTACACTCAGTTAAATATTCATTTTCCAGTTGCAATTTTTTATATATATTACTTAGATGTTACCATCAAGAAAGACTTTGAACACAATTGTTTTGTTTCACAACTATATAGGAAACCTACCTATTCAAATTCACTATTGCATTATACAAGCACACACCCATTGCACCAGAAAAAGCCCTAGTTAAGGGCCAATATGTAAGACTGGCCAGAATGGTGTCTGATTTTGCGGATTTTCTTAGTGAATGTGAAATATTAAAAAACATGTTTTGTAAGAGGGGGTACCCTGAAACCTTTGTCATAGATATTTTTAATGAAGTTAAGACTAAAAGAATGAATGGTCATTTTCTTGCACTACTAGGGCAGGTGTCCACCAAAAGTCATAATGACTGTAAACCTTTAAATTTTGGACGGGTGCTTACTCTTACTTATACATCCAATTTTTATGACATTAAAAACATTATTTGCAAATATTGGAAAATATTTGATGTTGACCCTGAATTATCAGGGAAATTTGGTATTGAACCGCAAGTGGTTTACAAAAGAGACACTTCCCTTAAAGGATTGTTTGAAAAGCAAAATTTGACACCCACAACGGTGGTACTTTTAAGTGTGGGAGGTGTGCCCAATGCCCTTATGTTATGGACAGAGAAAAAAATCAAGCTCAAAAATTTTGGATATATTTCCAGTTCAAAAAGGATGTACTGTTACATTAAAAGGGATTGTGTATTTGGCCTTGTGTAGATTCTGTGCAAGTTTCTATGTAGGTAAAACTAAGAATGCCCTAAGGTTAAGGATTTATCAACATTTATATGATATCAGGAATAAAAATGAAAAGAATGCACTATATAAACATTTGGTTAGTGAACCTACCCATTCCTTCCTGTTCTTTATATTGGAACAGGTAGATCTGGGACCTCGTGGGGGACCCTTGAATGAGTATTTGGAGTTTGTAGAACTCAAATGGCAAATTAGGCTTGATGCGTATCATGCTCCTGGGTTAAATGATAGAATTTCTTTATCTTCTCTATTGAAATTAAAATCTATGTTTTTTATTTAGTTATATACACTGTTTAGGGATGTTTTAAACTTTTTACATGTATTATTTTTTTATATTTGGCTTGTATTAAGTATTTGCAGCCTTGTTAATGGGGGAAATGATGTCAGTTATTTGTGATTGGGTAAGCAATGTATTTAAACAGGTGCTAATTGCAATATTTTTGTATTCTGAGGAAGTCATCTACCAGACAAAAGCGTTTAATACCGCTGTGTTTGCTTACTCTGCTTTATCTTGGATAAACATTGTCTGTATTTTTTCTGGATTTGGAGTTTTCTGCTTATAAAGGATTTACCATCTACCAATCATCGCTTTTGTCTTGCAACAGCTGCCTTTTATTTTCCCCTAAGATACAGTGACAAATTTAAGAACAAACCCATTTGGTGGAACCCAAAAATCAGCAAATCATATAACAAGAGAATAACTCCTAGACTGTAAAGGAACACTCAACACACTATCAGATAAGGAGAAACTCAAAATTATCAAAAAATAACCTAGAAACAAAATCAGATCCTCCAGAAACAAGTACAAATTGCTAATTGCCATCTACACTAAGGATAACAACAAAACTTTCAGAAAAATTGTCTGGAAACTTTAGAAATAATAACCAGCACCACTCTGAGATAATACAAATAACATTGCATACTTGTTCCCTGAGAACATTGTCAACATGTTAGCAGACAAATTAAGCTCAGACTTTCCTTCCCTATCTTCTCCAAATTGCTTATGGCATATAATCATGCCTATGCTACTCCTCCAAATCATCACCGAGTCAGTTCTATGCACTCTCTACAAGGTTAAAAACAGTAGTTCTGTGGACTTCCACATTGTGCCAGGTTGTCTTCTTGTCATCTCCAAGCATTACCTTTAACTTCCCATTATACTTACTCACTCTCAACCTCCCCACTGGCTTTATGATGGAAGAGTGAAAAACTGCTGTAGTCATCTTAAAAAATGTAGCATTGTGTCCTTTGGAAAACCTGGGCACTCCACCTATCATATAGCAAAAATGTCCCCCTAAAAATTGGCTCAGTCATTCGGGACTTGAGCACCTTCATTGACAATGAACTAGCTTTTGTGTACCATATGACCACTGTTGTTAGAAAGATCTTTTATATAGCAAGACTAATCACTAGGATTATACCTTCTAGATACAAGAAAGTGATTGCTGCCACTACTATTCCTTTATGAGGCCTAAAATACAACATAATGGCCCCACTGGTATGTATCTGGCTAAGCATATGATCTAGCTTGAGAGACTGTGGCATTTACTTACCATGAAAATCAAGGCAATGTCCTCCTTGAGTTACCTTGACCACTTCTAAGAGTTGTCACTCTTTTCCTTCACCTACTAAATGTTGATAAGAGAACTTTGCCTTGCCTACAGAACCTCAAAAGATCTGGTCCTATGTACACTCTTTCAACTCCACAAAGCTAATAAGATCCAAAACAGCTGATAGAAAGACATAAACTTCCACTAAAACATAAATAGGACTTGTTAGCTGGATAGATATCTTTCCTAGAGAATATCTCTTTTGTGGAGAATGAGCAGGGAAGCTCTGTGACCATTTTTAAACATAACCTTGACAAGTGGATGGGCAATCATAAATAAACCCCTAGTGTGGCCCCTCAATCTGTTATGGAAAGGGCATTAATTTGGGGTCTGGTATTAATTCATGTCTTAGTCTTAGTAAATGAGTAGGATTGTTGGCAAGGCTGCAGATGATCCCCAGCCTAGTTTGGACCCTATGAACATACATATATATATATATATATATATATATATATATATATATATATAAAACCTGTGTGTGTGTGTGTGTGTGTGTTTGTGTGTGTATATTATAGGACAGCACAATGGTACAGTTATAGCATTCTCATATCATCGCAAGGGGTTCTCCAGTTCACACGGCTAGAGTGCCTTCTATGCAGAGTCTGCATGTCCTCCCTGCGTTTGTGTGGGTTTTCTCCGGGTACTCCAGTTTCCTTCCATGTTACAAAGACTTGCGTAAGGAGCATTTCTGCCTGCGCCTCTGCTGAAAATTGTCTTTGTTCCAAGTCGGGCATTCACAGTCGTGGAACCAAACAGCACCTTAACCTTAACATTACATAATCTGTGATGCTAATACATTATCTGCTCTTGTGCATATCAGTTATTTCATCTTGCAAGTATTGCTTCAGATGTGCACTCTCATTCTCACCACAGCTGGATATTGTCTGAGTTAACATAGTTCTCAATTTCAAGCAAATTTATCTTTGCACAAGTATGCCTAACTTTCCTTATGCTGTATCCAGTTTGAAGTACCCCAAGTAAGTTTTAAAAATGTGCTGGCATGGTGTGAAAATCATTTTTAAATCATAATACCTACAGCACTCATGTGCTATAGGGACAATGTTTTTATTTCACCTATTCCTCAAATATTGAACTTCTTACCAGTACAGGTTGGATGTGGCTTTTTCTACACAGGTTTTGAAAATGACCTTTAATCTGTTTTGAAGTAGTCCCTAAGTTGCACTGCTGGTGGTGTCATCCAAAAAGTCTAGTTTGTTGCATGCTAACCCAGCAAATCTACCACTTTGTTGCATTAATATGCATGGCTGTATCATGCCAGCACAGTTATGGATGAGCATTGTAGCTTTAAGTTTCATATCATAGCTGTAAAACTGTTTTCAAGGTAATTTAGGCATATACATCTAGTTTTTAACATTTAATATCCATCTGTTATTATTATTGTTATCTAATTATTATTGATGGGATCTCCCTCTTTTGTTTGAATGAATGTGGTTTGTAAATAAATATTTGTGTTACCTCCCACATGACAAAAGCACAATTAAGTGATTTCCTAAAGTGCCTGTGGTATATTACTGTATATGCATGTTCATCCTGGGTGGAGCTGTACTTGATCTAGAATTAGATCCTGAGTATAAGCTCTTGTTCATCCAGGATGGAGCTGCACTTTATCCAGAATTAAATCCTGAGTACAATTTCTTACTCCACTACAACCCAGAACAAGATATAGTAGGAATTGTAAAAATGAGTCAGACACACACACACACACACACACACACACACACACACACACACACACACACACACACACACACACACACACAGGAGTGTATATTGGGTATAAGAAACACAAAACACAGTAAAAAGTATTAAAAATTGTTCATTTGAATTTTTTTTTTCTGCAGGGGTCAAGCCATCCCCTGCACCCCTAAACAGTCTGTTACTTATATACACTAACTCCATGTCTGCACTATAGTTAGGGAGAGGACAACTTCCTGGTCTCTACTGTACTGCAGTCTTGCATGAGAAGATCAGTAATTTGTTATACTTTCATATTCAATCACTTTTGTTGTTTTTTTTTCTATACATACAAGTGAAAATTTAAACAGCTGCATTCCACCTGTTATGTATAGACACAGCTATATATATATATATATATATATATATATATATATATATATATATATATATAGGATCCATTTAGTACATTGAGTGCACTTCTGTGAAAGAGCATTTTGTTGAAAATCCACTTTCATGTGAAAATAAAAATAAAAGTAAGAAAAAAACAAAAAAAGATGAAATAAAAACATTCAGTTTGCATGTAAGCTTAGTTGTACATCAAAGTTTAGTGTTGATGTACAACTAAGCAAACTAGTGCTGAGATTGTGGTACAGTGGGGATAAGGGAATATTCCCTTTTCCCCACTGTAGTGCGATCTCGGAGTGAGAATATTAAAGTTGGGCAGGGTGAAGGGGGCACAGCCCCCCACATAGGGGGTGCAGGGGCCTTGCCCCCTGCAAAAGATGTTTTCTTGTGTATTTTTTTTTTAGTTAGCTGATCCGGCGAGTATACTTCAGCTAAAGTGTAGTTTCATTGAAGCGCACTTTCGCTGAAGTGGGCATCGTGTGTGTGTGTGTATATATAGTTATAGATAGATATAGATATAGGTATAGACATATAAATGGGTGCACTTCAAAACATCAGAGTACACAAACCTCAGTGGCTAATGATAGATCCTGAAAGACTGAAAGCCAAATCAATGAAAAAAAATATGTTTTTTGCAGGGGACAATCCCCCCTGCACCCCATTAATTATATATACTGACTCTGAGATCACAGTACAGTGAAAGAAGGGAAAATTTAACCAAACCCACTGTGCACAATCTTGCATGGACATAACACAGGCAACAGAGATCAAATCTCTCTCTGCTTTGTGTTAACTCTGTGATATCTTATATACCCTACCCTATACTGCAACTCAGCACCTTGCCTTTCCCTTACTTGTACCCTTTCCTTTACATTCTTGTCTTTAAATATTCTATACTAGTCTAAATACTGATTATTGTACTTACTTATGTTTCCAATGGTAGGATTCTGCTGATAGCTGCAATCTGGTTCACCTGGTTCTTACTGCTTAGTTTGCTCTGCTCACCCCACTCCCCTCCCTGTCCCCATATCCCACCCACCCCCAGGCCTCTGCTCATATCCCCAAGAAATCACTCCCTCTAATTTCCATTATCCAGTTGTAGATAACTCTACCCTGTCTACACCCACATCACATTCATAGCTTACATACTTTTATTTAACCAAGCTGATCTGCCTTCCTCTTTCTCCATCACTTTGAATCTCATTCCCCCTGCTATAATTATTTGCATCTTACTTTACTTCAGTCCTCCATATACAAACACCAGCTCAAACTATATTACAGTAACTACAGGTTTGCCACCTTCTCTCTTACTACTCCTGCTTTTCATTTTTCATTCCGCCTATTAATGCACACATCAAACTAACATTGCACCATAAATTTACTATTGACCAATCACATCTCCCCCGACATATCAAAAATTTCAACACAAGATGTCTAACCAAACTGTCAAAGCCTACCCTGAAGACAATACATTTCCAAACTTACCTTAAGCTGCTCACATATCACTAGATAACATACATCTCTAATTAAACCTGATATTTC